>NC_134397.1:144667060-144979228 GCF_050003625.1 Haematobia irritans | reverse complement strand
TGAATGAATCATAAATGCATTTTTGCGAAATTGTCTAAACATAAATATTTCCCAAGTATTGCCCGAGTTTTGTAGAAGTCTGATTTGAGATTTTATCAAAATGTAGATCTAAATACAAAGTTGTGCAGAGTATATTATAATCGGCCCGCCTGACTTTAGACTTTCCTTGCATTTTTATTTTTCGTTAAAATTGTGTTACGTCCCATAACGTTAGATTTAAATTTTAAGTACATAGATTTTGTAGAAGTATATACAATTTTGTCTAAATCGATTCAGATTCAAATTCATGCATATGGAAATATAAACCTTTATATAGGTCGCAACAAATTTAAAGGATTTGAAATAGTATCAATAATTTTGGTCCACAAATACATATACTGTTGGTATATTCTCATATTATGATGGGTATTTATATCATTATTTTTTATACCCTAAACCACATAGTGGTTTGGGTATAATAAGTTTGATCGGCCAAAAAATGTGCCTACCAGAAATATTGATTTTAGACCCCCCCAAAATATATACCGATCGACTGAGAATCACCTCCTGAGTCGATCTAGCGCTTGGTGTCCGTCCGTCCGTCTGTCCATTTATTTGTTGTTCACAGGATTCCGGTCGCAATGAAATTTGGCACAGGGAGTTTTTTGGGCACAAGGACGAACGCTATTGAATTTGGAAGAAATCGGATCAAATTTAGATATAGCTCCCATATATATGTATCGCCCGATTTCGAAAAATGGGGTCACGTTGCGCGTGTTTGCAAACGCATCGTCACCAAATTTGGCAAAAGGTAATATTTTCCATCGCCCTTCAAGTCTGCAAAATTTCATCGAAATCGGTTCAGATTTAGATATAGCTCCCATATATATGTACCGCCCGATTTTTCTAAATTTGGCCATAAAACCCTTATTCATCAGCCGATCTGACCCAAATTTGGCTAAATGTAGTCTTCTATAGCACTTATTATATGTGCAAAAAATCATCGAAATCGGTTCAGATTTAGATATAGCTCCCATATATATGTATAGCCCGATTTTCCCAAATTTGGCCATAGAACCCTTATTTATTAACCGATCTTACTAAAAGTTGGCTAGATCCAGTCCTCTATAGTACTAACTATATGTGCAAAATTTCATCGAAATCGGTTCAGATGTAGATATAGCTCCTATATATGTATCACCCGATTTTGAAAAATTCGCCCCTAATAACCTTATGTTGGACCATACAGGCCTCATTTCGTGACTGATCTTACTCAAATCTTGCACAAGGTAACCTTTTGTGGTATTAATCAAACCCGCAAAATATTATGCAAATTGGTTCCGATTTACATATAGCTTCCATATATATGCATCGCTCGATTTTCCCAAATTTGGCCATAGTACTCTTATTTATTAACCAATGTTACTCAAATTTCAAATTTTGATATACTAGCCGATCGTACTTATACGTACGTGTAGCTCTTACATAAGAATCGATTTATACAAATTTGTATTTAATACCCACACCAATTTAACGATTTTCTCTTTTTTAAGAGAGGCATACTAACTCCGTAGGCGCAATATCAACACAGCCAGTGTCTAGAAGTAGGGGAAATGCCCTATATGTAGGGTTTTTCTAGTATTTAGCGTCTTTATATCGTCCACTTACGGTACCCCCACAATAGAACTACAAATTAGTGGTATTAAAAAGAGATTTAGTTATATTACCCGGAGTCGACTCCGGAGTCGGAGTCGAGCTGATGAAAAATGCTGGAGTCGGAGTCGAGCAAAATTGGCTCGACTCCACAGCCCTGGTCATTTCTATATACCACCCCAGCAAAAAAATTTGGAAACTCTTCCAAAGACACAACTTTAAAAGCACTTCCAGAAGAAGTACTCAATCAGACCATGTCCGTCCGTCCGTCTGTTGAAATCACGCTAACTTCCGAACGAAACAAGCTATCGACTTGATACTTGGCACAAGTAGTTGTTATTGATGTAGGTTAGGTTAGGTTAGGTTAAAGTGGCAGCCCGATTAAGATTCAGGCTCACTTAGACTATTCAGTCCATTGTGATACCACATTAACTAAAAGTACCTATTATATATGGGCACTTCTAGTTTTAACCGTTGAACCTTCTCGATTATTTTCTTCTGTTGAACCAACCGATTGTTCCAAAAACATTAGCAGACTGCTTAAGTTAACGTTTTCCAGGTCCGCCAGTAATCTGAAAATTTGCTTACGCCTTACACAAAATGCAGGACACTCACACAAGAGGTGTTTTATTGATTCCTTTTCCTCCGCATCATGACAGCTCATACAATAGTCATTATACTTCGCGCCAATAGTTTTTGCAAAATCGCCTATCAGGCAGCGACCCGTTATAGCAGATATCAGGAGTGATATCTGGCGTCTCGAGAACACTAGCATATCTAGTGGCGGTTTAAGTTTAAATGGGGCCATATTTGCTTGGTGTCGTTACAACCCTTACAATTCTCCCATCGAACATTTGCCATCATGACAGCATTCTCACGCAGTAAGAGCTTGCAGGTAACCAGAGGCATACCAACAGATTCTAGTTCCCCTGGAATATGTAAGGTAGTTCCTAGCCTTGCTAGCTCATCTGCTTCGGAGTTCCCCGGTATGTTCCTATGGCCAGGCAGCCATATTAGGTGAATATTGTGCTGCTCAGCCATCTCATTGAGAGATTTGCGGCAGTCGATGGCCGTTTTCGAGTTGAGGAACACTGAGTCCAAGGATTTTATTGCAGGTTGACTGTCTGAGTATATATTAATGCCGATATTGCTTGGAGCATTACTTCTCAGTCAATTCACCACTTCTCTTATTGCTAATATTTCAGCCTGAAAAACACTACAGTGATCAGATAATCTTTTCGCTATTCGAAGTTCTAGATCTTTAGATTATACTCCGAAACCCAATTGGCCATCCAATTTAAAGCCATCAGTGTAGAAATCTATATATTATTTATTCCCCGGGGTCCGTGTACACCACGACTCACTGTTGGGAATTAGAGTCTCAAACTTTTTGTCGAAAAGTGGACTCGCCAAAGTGTAATCCACTACGTTAGGCACATCTGGCATTATTTTGAGGACCGAACTGTGACCGTAACTTTTTTCCGACCACAGCGATAGCTCGCGCAACCGCATAGCCGTTGTTGCAGCTGACTGTTTGGCCAAAATGTCTAAAGGCAATAGATGCAGTATGACATTAAGGGAGTTTTTTCCTATCTTGCTGAATGCACCTGAGATACACAAGCACGCCATACGCTGAACTTTGTCTAAACTTGTCTGCTGCTGAAGTGCCGGCCACCAGACTACAACACAATATAGCATTATAGGTCTAACCACTGCCGTGTATAGCCAATGTACAATTTTTGGTTTTAGTCCCCACTTTTTCCTTATTGCCTTTTTGCACGAGTATAAAGCTACCGTTGCTTTCCTCGCCCTTTCTTCAATATTAAGCTTAAAGTTCAGCTTCCTGTCCAAAATAACGCCAAGGTATTTTGCACACTCCCTAAAGGGAATTTCAATACCCCGTAAGGAAATGGACCTAACCGTGGGAGTTTTGCGATCTTTGCAGTACATGACTAGTTCTGTCTTTGCAGGATTTACCCCAAGACCATTATCTTTCGCCCATTTCTCAGTCATCCGGAGGGCCCTCTGAATAATATCTCTGGTTGTGGATGGGAATTTTCCCCTGACTGCCAGAGCCACATCATCTGCGTATGCCACCACATTTATCCTTTCTTTTTCTAGGGTAACCAGAAGGCTATTTATAGCAACATTCCAAAGAAGAGGTGATAGAACTCCTCCTTGAGGAGTGCCTCTGTTCACATACCTTTGTATGTTTGCTTGTCCTAGTGTGGCTGAAATACGTCTCTTCCTTAGAAGTTCGTCTAACAACCTGGATAAACATTCAGAGTTGTCAGTCCATTTAATATCGAGCTCGGATGGACGTTATTGAACGCCCCTCCGATGTCTAGAAATGCCACGATTGTGTATTCTTTGACAGATAGTGAGCTTTCAATAAAGCTGACTAGTTCATGTAATGCGGTCTAAGTAGACCTGCCCTTCGAGTATGCATGTTGTCGTTTCGAGAGCAAACTTGAATCGACGCTAGTTCTAAGATAAATGTCTATCATCCTCTCCAGAGTCTTAAGTAGGAATGATGATAAGCTGATTGGTCGGAAATCCTTCTCATTCGAGTGAGACGCTTTAGGTATGAAAACGACTTTTGATTCCCTCCACTTTCGTGGAATATATGCTAAGTTGATATATCCTATATATATATATATATATATATATATATATATATATATATATCGCCGACAACCTGGAGATAATTCTGTCAGCCACCGTTTGTAACTCCGCCGGAGTAATTCCATCAGGTCCGGGGAATTTTAATGATCCAAAGCTATTTAACGCCCATTTTATTCTAGATTCTGATACAATTTCCTCGATATGAAACGACCGCTGAGCCACCGTGGCACCGCCAGTGCATGGTTCAACCGTCTGATTTCCGGGAAAATGTGTGTCCAATAGTGCTCATAATTGTCTATGGTATTTCCGGTTACATCATATTGAATGATTCCCTATACCTATTCCAGTCAGCTTTCCTATTGATGTAGGTCGGATGGTATTGCAAATGGGCCATATCGGTCCACTTTTACATATAGCCCCTATATAAACGGACCAAATTTGTAAGAGAAGCAAATTACATCCGATCCGGCTGAAATTTGGTACATGGTGTTAGTATGTGGTCTCTAATGACTATGCAAAAATTGGTCCACATCGGTGCATAATTATATATAGCCCCATATAAACCGATCACCAGATTTGACCTCCGGAGCCTCTTGGAAGACCAAAATTCATCTGATTCAGATGATATTTGGTACATGGTGTTAGTATATGGTATCCAACAACCATGCATGAATTGGTTCATATCAGTCCATAATTATATATAGCCCCCATATAAACCGATCCCCAGAATCGACCTCCGGTGCCTTTAGGAGAAACAAAATTCATCCGATCTGGTTGAAATTTGGTACGTGCTGGTGGTATATGATATTTAACAACCATGCCAAAAGTTGTCCATATCAGTCCATAATCATATATAGCCCCCCCCCTTTAAAAAACGATCCCGAGATTTGGTTTTGGAGCCTCTTGGAGGAGCAAATTTCATCCGAGTCAGTTGAAATTTGGTACATTGTGCTAGTATATGGCCGTTAACAACCATGCCTAACTAGGCCCATATCGGTCTATAGTTATATATATCCCTCAGATAAATCGATCCCCAACTCACACAAAAATTGGTCCATATCAAGTTCATAATTGTATATAGCCCACATATAAGCGACCCCCATATTTCAATTCTTGCTCCCTACGTACCGTGCAAAAGTCCATATCGATTTGTAATTATTTGTGAACTTATCTACACATATCTTTTTTGTCTAATATATACCACGTATGGACTAACTCACAATTTAGAAAACGATTTAAGATACCACAACCCAAGTAATTCGATTGTGTATAACAGTCTTTCGTAGAAGTTTCTACGCAATCCATGGTGGAGGGTACATAAGATTCGGCCTCGCCGAACTTACGGCCGTTTATACTTGTTTTTAAGTTTTTTTCTTCTTGTGCTATCCATTAAAAACATATTAACGACAACTTACATTTTCATATTTCAAGTAAAACAAGTCATTAAAGTCTATAGTCGGGCGGGGCCGACTTTATTATACCCTTATTATTGGAAGCCACCGTGGTGCAATGGCCAGCATGCCCGCCTTGCATACACAGGGTCGTGGGTTCAAACTCAGTTTCGACCAAACACCAAAAAGTTATTCAGCGCTGGGCTATCCCACCTCGATAAAGCTGGTGATATTTCTGAGGGTTTCAAAGCTTCTCTAAGTGGTTTTACTGCAATATGGAACGCCGTTCGGACTTGGCTATTAAAAGGAGGTCCCTTGTTTTTGACTTTAACATATAATCGGCTATACTACTAAGTGCTCCATTTGTGAAAAATTTCAAGCAAATCAGGGTAGCTTCGGGGGCCACATAAATGTATATCGGGGGAATGATATATATGGAGCTATATCTAAATTTGACCGTTTTCAAGCACATTTAGCACTCTTGACTATATTACTAATTTTACTGCTTGTACAAAATTTAAAGTAAATAGCACTAAAACTCTGGCCTCTGGGGCCATATAAGAGCATATCGAGCGAAAGCTATATATGGGAGCTATTTCTTAATCTGAACCGATTTCAATCAAATTTCGCACACTTGCCTATACACGCAAAAAAGTAATTCTTTCCTCCCAAACGAAATTTTAGACAAACAAAGTTCGTTTCTCATTTGCTTTTCGCTGTAAGGAAGTGTATTTGGAAGAAAAGTATATTCTTTTTGTGATAAACGTTTATTCTTTTCCAGGATGTAAAAACAATTTCATAAAGATAAACTCAAAAAAAAAAAACTTTGTTTTCTTGCTAATTGCATTAACACCTTTAACACTTTTTCCTGTAATACCAACAATGTAGAAGAAATTATACGTTTTTATGAATTTTTAAAATTTGTTTACACTAACCACTGAGCTATGTACCTTATGGTGATCAAAAGATAAATATCCATATAAGTTATATTTATATAGCATAGCTTGCGGCGCCCACGAACCGAACATCGTCCCTCACATCTTTCTCACATCCACGAGGTTTTTTAGTTCTTAACACCTTTTCCTGTAATACCAACAATGTAGAAGAAATTATACGTTTTTATGAATTTTTAAAAATTTTTTACCTTTCGCCTGGACGGAGAATCGAACCGCGGACCATGCACTTTGTAAGCCAACACACTAACCACTGAGCTATGTACCTGTTATGGTCATCAATAGGTAATTATCCATATAAGTTATATTTATATAGCATAGCTTGCGGCGCCCACGAACCGAATAAACAAAGTTTATTTAACAGAAACAAAAATTTAGTTTGGCACCGTGGAGCAGTGGTTGTTACGTCCGACTTGTACACCAAGGGTCGTGGGTTCGATTCCTGCTTCGGCCAACGTTTTTTTTACATATATTCCAGATATGTTCGGAAGATTCCGAAAAATATTTTCAACATTACATTGTAGTATATTAAATTTCGAACTGTAAAGCGTGACTTATTAAAGACCTAAAGTCAGAAAAGAACAGTATTTGATACAAACGAAATGGAATGTGTTGTTGTTTCAAAAAGAACTTTTTTTTATTGAAAAAATAAAAATTTTGTACCAAACGATTTTTTTTTTTTGGTGATAAAAGTTTAAAATTTTTCGAAGCAATTCAAAAATCTCTAACAAAAGACAAACGTTTTCGGTACATGTTTTCCAAACGTTTTTTTCTTTGCATGTACTACTATGTGTTCTCCTTACGAAAATTTTCAAGGAAATCAAGGTAAAATTCTGGCTTCTGGGGCCATAACATATAACTGCATATCGGGCGAATGATATATATGGGAACTATATCGAAATCTGAACCGATTTCTTCCAAAATCAATGGGGTTATGTTCTGACCCAAAATAGAAACTTGTGCAAAATTTCAGCGCCGATTGGACTTAAACTACTACCTAGACTTTGACCACAAAAATGTGTTCACAGACAGACGGACATGACTATATCTACTGAGGGGCCCACCCTGAGCATTTTTGCCGAAGACACCATTTGTCTATCTCGTCTCCTTCTGGGCATTGCAAACACATGCAGTTTATAGACATCTTTAAAAAAACGTATTGACAAAACATGTCTTATTTTTGAAACCTTTTTATACCCTCCTCCCTTTGTCATTCCGTTTGTAACACATCGAAATATTGCTCTAAGACCCCAAAAAGCATATATATTCTGGATCGTGGTGAAATTCTGAGTCGATCTGATCATGTCCGTCCGACCGTCTGTTGAAATCACGCTAGCTTCCGAACGAAACAAGCTATCGACTTGCAAATGGACCATATCGGTCCACTTTTACGTATAGCCCCCATATAAACGACCCCCAAATTTGGCTTGCGGAGCCTCTAAAAGAAGCAAATTTCATCGGATCCGGCTGAAATTTGGTACATGGTGTTAGTATATGGTCTCTAACAACCATGCAAAAATTGGTCCATATCGGTCCATAATTATATATAGCCCCCATATAAACCGATCCCCCGATTTGGCTTGCGGGGCCTCTAAGAGAAGCAAATTTCATCCGATCCGGCTGAAATTTGGTGCATGGTGTTAGTATATGGTCTCTAACAACCATGCAAAAATTGGTTCACATCGGTCCGTAATTATATATAGCCCCCATATAAACCGATCCCCCGATTTGGCTTGCGGAGCCTCTAAGAGAAGCAAATTTCATCCGATCCGGCTGAAATTTGGTACATGGTGTTAGCATATGGTCTCTAACAACCATGCAAAAATTGGTCCATATCGGTCCATAATTATATATAGCCCCCATATAAACCGATCCGCAGATTTCACCTCCGGAGCCTCTTGGAAGACCAAAATTTATCTGATTCAGTTGAAATTAGGTACGTGATGTTAATATATGGCCTCAAACACCCATGCAAAAATTGGTCGATATCGGTCCATAATTATATATAGGCCCCGTATAAACCGATCCCCAGATTTGACCTCCGGAGCACCTTGGAAGAGCAAAATTTTTCCCATTCGGTTGAAATTTGGTACGTGATGTTAGTATAGGGTATCTGGTTGAAATTTGGTACGTGGTGGTAGTATATGATATTTAACAACCATGTGAGTTGAAATTTGTGGATGAGTCTTTCATAGAAGTTTCTACGCAATCCATGGTGGAGGGTACATAAGATTCCGCCTGGCCGAACTTACGGCCGTATATACTTGTTTGCTTTGTAGTCTCTCTCTATCTCTCTGAATAAGATATTACAACATGTACGTTAAATCGAAATTTCTAAATTAATATATGTCTACATCCCCATATATTATTTTTATGAAATATTGATTTCACAAACATAGTATACACTCAAAAAAAAAGTGAACTCTCTATTTCACTAAAGCCAATTTAACTTTAACTTTAGAAAAAATGTCCTTTACTCTAATAATTTTTTGCGTTTATTAGTTAAATGAACTAAAAACGGGAAAAAATTATACACAAATGAAGGATGAAGATTACCAAATGCGTACTTCTCAGAAAATTGTTCATTATTTCTTTAAATTTGTAAATCTTTGCACAAATGCGTCCACCATGAACTTCGTATGTCACTAAAGACATTCTTGCAATTTTGAACTCCAATTTTTTCCATCAAACTGCAAAATTTTCTTTAACAAGTGAAAAAAAATATTTATGTCAAAGAAATTTTCTTGAATTTGTCGAAAAATATTTACTTATTTTTGTGATATCGGCGTGATGCCAGCGTTTGTAATACTGTTTAGTTAAAAATTTCTAAAAATATTTAAAATTTTCTAAAATTAACCAAAAGTTTTCTTCCTGATGGGTTCACTGTTTTTTCAGTGTATTATAACAAATTAACATATGTGTCCCAAACATTTAAGCTAATTTAAGAGCATTATATTTTTGCACTAAAATATATTATGTTAAAAAAATCAGCTCGAACCATATTTTGTTTACGTTCCGATGTATTAAAAAAAATATATATATTTCTATCCGTGTAATATAGCTAATATATTAAGCGACTTCTAATGTAGAAAACGTTCCTTAACAGTTCAAAGATGCGTTTCCATCTTTGTCACAAGTACTGCTATCGTAATGCTACTTTTACGTTGTGGAAAATAATTAACACTCAATTGGAAATGTTGTATGCAATTAAGAGTACACAATATTACAGATAGCCTAAATTGATATTGCAATTTAATGTTGGACTATGTCAAACATTGCTAAACAAACATAAATTCGAAAGCAATACCATGAGTTTGGTTGGTATTTGAATCAATTTCTAAATGTTATTCACTAAAGTGAATATGAAAAACAAAATCCTAATTTTTTTGCTGACTCTCTTTTTGCCATAATGGACCTGGTCATAGGTGTGCTATTTGCAGGATAATCCACGTTAATGTGTGCTCTCGAGAATTCCCATAAAAACATAGCTGCCAGAAAACATTTTCCACTCTCACAGACAGCCCTTAATATCATGGAAAAAATATTTGTGGCCCTTATTCTGTATAATTTCTAGGAGGTAATTTAATTTGCTGTAGAAGTTCTAATTACATTGAAACAAGCAGTAAACATGACCCAATGAAAACCAAATATCAAACTGATATAATTTTGTGTGAACACTGAGGAAAACTTTGATAATAAATAATTAGCAAATGATGACAAAGAATGACAAGATTTTTTTTATTCCGATAGCTTAAAAATTTACTAATCGACAAAGGCTTTAATTAAATTTTTGTTTTAATGAATCGAAGAAACTGAAGCTGAAGCTGGAATAAGCACATGTCTGCTTACTGATTAAAAAGTAAGAAACAACTAAAGTCGGACAGAAGTCAACTATCAAATACCTAACACAAAACCCATCGAGATTTCGACGTGAGATGTAGGGTCGCTTGCAGCTCGCTGAATAGTTATATTTAAATAATTATGAAATGGGTTAAATACAAATGAAAAGAGGGTTAAATTAAAATTGAACAAGTATATACGGCCGTAAGTTCGGCCAGGCCGAATCTTATGTACCCTCCACCATGGATTGCGTAGAAACTTCTACGAAAGAATGTCATCCACAATCGAATTACTTGGGTTGTGGTATCTTAAAACTTCTTAACATCGTTTTCTAAATTATGAGTTAGTCCATACGTGGTAGAGAGCCAGAATTGAAATATGGGGGCTATATACAATTATGAACTCGAAATGGACCAATGTTTGTGTGATTGGGGATCGATATATAATTATAGACCGATATGAACCTAGTTAGGCACGGTTGTTAACGGCCATATACTAGAACAATGTACCAAATTTCAACTGACTCGGATGAAATTTGCTCCTCCAAGAGGCCCAAAATCAAATCTGGGGATCGGTTTATATGGGAGCTATATATTATTATGGACTGATAGGAACCAATTCCTGCATGGTTGTTGGATACCCTATACTAACATCACGTACCAAATTTCAACCGAATGGAAAAAATTTTGCTCTTCCAAGGGGCTCCGGAGGTCAAATCTGCGGATCGGTTTATATGGGGGCTATATATAATTATGGACCGATTTCGACCAATTTTTGCATGGGCGTTTAAGGCCATATATTAACACCACGTACCAAATTTAAACTGAATCAGATGAATTTTGGTCTTCCAAGAGGCTCCGGAGGTCAAATCTGGTGATCGGTTTATAAGGGGGCTATATATAATTATTGACCGATGTGGACCATTTTTTGCATGGTCATTAAAGACAATATACTAACACCATGTACCAAATTTTAGACGGATCGGATGAAATTTGCTTCTCTTAGAGGCTCCGCAAGCCAAATCGGGGGATCGGTATATATGGGGGCTATATATAATTATGGACCGATGTGGACCAATTTTTGCATAGTTGTTAGAGACCATATACTTACACCATGTACCAAATTTCAGCCGGATCGGATTAAATTTGCTTCTCTTAGAATCCCCGCAAGCCAAATTTGGGGGTCCGTTTGTATGGGGGCTATACGTAAAAGTGGACCGATGTGGACCAATTTTTGCATGGTTGTTGAGATCATATGTTGACACCATGTACCAAATATCAGCTGGATCGGATGAAATTTGCTTCTCTTAGAGTCCCCGCAAGCCCCCATATAAACGGACCCCCAGTTTATATGGGGGCTATACGTAAAAGTGGACCGATATGGCCCATTTGCAATACCATCCGACCTACATCAATAACAACTACTTGTGCGAAGTTTCAACTCGATAGCTTGTTTCGTTCGGAAGTTAGCGTGATTTCAACAGACGGACGGACGGACATGCTCAGATCGACTCAGAATTTCACCACGACCCAGAATATATATATACTTTATGGGGTCTTAGAGCAATATTTCGATATATTACAAACGGAATGACAAAGTTAATATACCCCCATCCTATGGTGGAGGGTATAATAAAATGGAAATAAAAATAAAAATAGATGAACTATTTCGGTTGGGATTCGAACTCGGAATCTTGGGGTCCATAATAATGAACCCTATGTACTGACCCATCATAGGATAGCAGGATGTTATGACTATTAGGAATCATTTTGTTCCAGTGTATCCCAGTAGAATTTGTTATGGTATTGCATTGTTTTCATGGCTAAAAGCTATTCCGCAAACGTTTTATTTTACATATGAATTGGGAGACATTTTCCAAGTAGCAGAGATTTTCCAATTAATTGGAAAAGCTCTTGAAAACTATATGACAACTCAGCCCTTCCAAAACGCCTCTTTTTATACCCACCACCATAGAATGGTATAATAAGTTTGTCATTCCATTTGTAACACATTGAAATATCGATTTCCGGCTATATAAAGTATATATATTCTTGATTAGGGAGAAATTCTAAGACGACATAACCATGTCCGTCTGTCTGTTGTAATCACGCTACAGTCTTCAATAATGAAGCAATCGTGCTGAAATTTTGCACAAACTTGTCTTTTGTCTGCAGGCAGGTCAAGTTCGAAGATAGGCTCTATCGGTCCAGCTTTTGATATAGTCCCCATATAAACCGTCCTCCCGATTTGGGGTCTTAGGCTTATAGAAATCGTAGTTTTTATCCAATTTGCTTTAAATTTGAAATCTAGAGATATTTTACGACCATAAAGAGGTGTGCCAAAAGTTGTGAGTATCGGTCCATGGTTTGGTATAGCCCCCATTCAGACCGATCTCCCGATTTTACTTCTTGGGCTTATAGAAACCGCAGTTTTTATTCAATTTACCTGAAATTGGAAATCTAGAGGTATTTTAGAACTATAAGGATGTGTGCCAAAAATTGTGAGTATCGGTCCATGTTTGGTATAGCCCCCATATAGACCGATCTCCCGATTTTACTTCTTGCCTGAAATTGGAAATCTAGGGGTATTTTAGGACCATAAAGAGGTGTGCCGAAAATGGTGAGTATCGGTCCATGTTTTGGTATAGCCCCCATATAAACCGATTTCCTGATTTTATTTTTTGGGCTTCTAGAATCCGAAGTTTTTATCCAATTTGCTTGAAATTGGAAATCTAGAGGTATTTTCGGGCTAAAACGGTTAGTATCGGTCCATATTTTAGTATAGCCCTACAAGAACGATCTCCCGATTTAACCCCTTGGTTTCTAAAAACCGTAGTGTTTATCCGATTTGCCTGAAATGGTAAATATTCTGGTATTTTAGGCTCACAAAAACGGGTATCGGATTAAGTTTTTATCGATCCATTTGGTAATACTTCCATATAGACCGATTTCACTTCTTGAGGGTATAGAAGGCGCACTGATCATGAAAATTGTTTGAAACTCTATGTAAAATTTCCAGATTTTACATCTCGGGTGAAAATCTACAGATTTAAGATTAAGAGATTAAGATGGTTCTTATAAATCTAGAATCTGATAGGTAAAATCTTTAATTTTATCATCGGGAAGTGTATTGGTTGAACTGCTCTGCTTGATTTGTTCTCTATTTGATTCATGGTGGTGGGTATTTAAGATTCGGCCCGGCCGAACTTACTGCTGTATAAACTTGTTATACCCACCACCATAAAATGGTGACGGGGGTATAATAAGTTTGTCATTCCGTTTGTAACACATCGAAATATCGATTTCCGACTATATAAAGTATATATATTCTTGATCAGGGAGAAATTCTAAGACGATATAAGCATGTCCGTCTGTCCGTCTGTCTGTCTGTCTGTCTGTCTGTTGTAATCACGCTACAGCCTTCAATAATGACGCTATCGTCCCGAAATTTGGCACAGATTAGTTTTTTGTTTGCAGGCAGTTCAAGTTCGAAGATGGGCCATATCGGTCCAAGTTTTGATATAGTCCCTATATAAACCGACCTCCCGATTTGGGGTCTTGGGCCTATAAAAACCGTAGTTTTTATCAGATTTGCCCGAAATTGGAAATCTAGAGGTATCTTGGGACCATAAAGAGGTGTGTCGAAAATGGTCCGTATCGGTCCATGTTTTCGTATAGCTCCCATATAGACCGATCTCCCGATTTTGCTTTTTAGGCTTCTAGAAACAGTATTTTCTATCCGATTTGTCTGCAATTGAAAATCTAGAGGTATTTTAGGACCATAAGGAGGTGTGTCGAAAATCGTTAGTATCGGTCCATGTTTTGATATAGCCCCCATATAGACCGATCTCCCGATTTTGCTTCTTGGGCGTCTAGAAACTATATTTACCATCCGATTTGCCTGAAATTGGAAATCTATAGGTATTGTGGGACTATAAAGAGATGTGTCGAAAATGGTCCATATCGGTCCATGTTTTGGTATAGCCCCCATATAGACCGATCTCCCGATTTTGCTTCTTACGCGTCTAGAAACATTATTTTCTATCCGATTTAAATGAAATTGAAAATCTAAGGGTATTTTGGGACCATAAAGAGGTGTGTCGAAAATGGTCCGCATCGGTCCATGTTTTGATATAGCCCCCATATAAACCAACCTCCCGTTTTGGAGTCTTGGGCCTATATAAACCGTAGTTTTTATCCAATTTGCCTAAAATTGGAAATATAGAAGTATTTGAGGACCATAAAAAGGTGTCCATGTTTTGGTATAGCCCCCATATAGACCGATATCCCGATTTTGCTTTTAGAGCTTCTAGAAACTATATTTACCATCCGATTTACCTGAAATTGGAAATCTAGAGGTATTTGAGGACCATAAAAAGGTGTGCCGAAAATGGTGCTCATCGGTCCATGTTTTGATATAGCCCCCATAGAGACTGATTTCCCGATTTTAATTCGTGGGCTTCTAGAAACTATATTTTCTATCCGATTTTCCTAAAATTGAAAATCTAGAGTTCTTTTGGGACCATAAAAAGGTGTGCCGAAAATGGTGCCCATCGGTCCATTTTTTGGTATAGTCCCCATATAGACCGATCTCCCATTTGGCTTCTTGGGCTTCTAGAAACTATATTTACCATCCGCTTTGCCTGAAATTCTTGAGCTACAATAAACTGTATTTATTACATGATTTGCTTGAAATTCGAAATCTAGAAGTATTTTTAGACCACAAATAAGAGTGCCGAAATTGAGGTATATCGGTCCATTTTTTGGTATAACCCCCATATAGACTGATCTCTCGATTTTTACTTCTTGGGCGTCTAGAGACTATATTTTCTGGCCGATTTGTTTGAAATTGAAAATCTGGAGGTATTTTAAGATCACAAATATGTGAGTAGCAAATGGTGCCTATCGATCCATGTTTTGGTATAGCCCCCATATACACCGATCTCCCGGCTTTATTTCTTGGGCTTCTAGAATCCGTAGTTTTTATCCGATTTGCTGGAAATTAGTAATCTATAATAAAATTTTAGACAAACGAAATTTCTTTTTCTTATAAAGTGTTTTCGTTTATACAACGATTGTCTCTAAAATTTGTGTCAAAAGAAAACTTTGCTTGTCTAAAATTACGTTTCTCAAAAAAGAAAACACTTCTTTCAGGGTATAGCAGGCGCACTGATCATGAAAAATTCTTCAAACTGAAAGTAAAAGTTCCAGATTTTACTCATCGTATTTAAATAAATGCGGAAAAATCTGCAGATTTAAGATTTTAAATCAAGGCGTAATTTCAACATATACACGATATGTTTATATTTTCTCTAAAACTCAAAGAAAATTGGTTCTCATAAATCCAGAATCTTATTTGGTCTTCATAGATCTCCGGGATCTGGCTCGTTTGGGAGAAGATTTGTCATCAAACCCCCTACAATTCTATATATTATCAAGTAACCGACTACGACGAAGAGTTTTAATTGTAAACTATTATACTTGATTCATGGTGGTGGGTTTTTAAAATTCGGCCCGGCCGAATTTACTGCTTTATATACTTGTTATACCCTTCACCACTACTGTGGTACAGGGTATAATAAGTTTGTGCATTTGTATGTAACGCCAAGAAGCAAAAGTCTGAGACCCATCGTTTAGTATACCGATCGTCTTAGAATTAAATTCTGAGTCGATTTAGCGATGTCCGTCTGTCTGTCTGTCTGTCTGTCTGTCTGTCTGTCTGTCCGTCTGTCTGTCTGTTGATGTATTTTTGTGTGCAAAGTACAGCTCGCAGTTTTAGTCCGATCGTCCTAAAATTTGGTATAGGGTCCTGTTTCGGCTCAAAGACGATCCCTATTGATTTTGGAAAAAATCGGTTCAGATTTAGATATAGCTGCCATATATATTTTTCACCGATCTGGTCATAATTGGCGTGTATATCAACCGATCTTTCTCAAATTCCCTACATCCGAATATTTTATGAGTCTCAAAAAACTTGCAAAATATCAAACAAATCGGTTCAGATTTAGATATAGCTCCCATATATAGCTTTCGCCCGATTTACACTCATTTGCCCACAGAGGCCAATTTTTTGCTCCGATTTAGATGAAATTTTGCACAGGGAGTAGAATTAGCATTGTAGCTATGCGTGCCAAATTTGGTTTAAATCGGTTCAGATTTAGATATAGCTCCCATATATAGCTTTCGCCCGATTTACACTCATATGACCACAGAGGCCAATTTTTTGCTCCGATTTAGTTGAAATTTTGCACAGGGAGTAGAATTAGCATTGTAGCTATGCGTGTCAAATTTGGTTGAAATCGGTTCAGATTTAGATATAGCTCCCATATATAGCTTTCGCCCGATTTACACTCATATGACCATAGAGGCCAATTTTTAACTCCGATTTAGTTGAAATTTTGCACAAGGGGTTGAATTAGCATTGTTGCTATGCGTGCCAAATTTGGTTGAAATCGGTTGAGATTTAGATATAGCTCCCATATATATATTTTTTTCTGATTTCGACAAAGATGGTCAAAATACCAACATTTTCCATGTAAAATCGCCACTGTTTAGTCGAAAAGTTGTAAAAATGACTCTATTTTTCCTTAACTTCTAATGCATATATATCGAGCGATAAATCATAAATAAACTTTTGCGAAGTTTTCTTAAAATTGCTCCAGATTTAAATGTTTCCCATATTTATACCCTTCACCACTACTGTGGTACAGGGTATAATAAGTTTGTGCAGTTGTATGTAACGCCAAGAAATAATTGTCATAGACCCATCTTTTAGTATACCGATCGGCTTAGAATTAAATTCTGAGTCGATTTAGCGATGTCCGTCTGTCTGTCTGTCTGTCTGTCCGTCCGTCTGTATATGTAATTTTGTGCACAAAGTACAGGTCGCAGTTTAAGTCCGATCGTCTTCAAATTTGACATGACGTCTTTCTTCGGGTAGAAGACAATCGCTATGGATTTTGGAAAAAATCAGTTCAGATTTAGATATAGCTGCCATATATAGTTATCACCGATTTGATCATAATTCACGTATTTATGAACCGACGTTCTTCAAATTTTGTACATCTGAATGTTTTGTCAGTCCCGTAAAAACTGCCAAATATCAGCTAAATCGGTTCAGATTTAGATATAGCTCCCATATATATCTTTCATCCGATTTGGACTTATATGGCCCCAAAAGCGAGAGTTTTGCCCTGATTTGACTCAAATTTTGCACAACGAGTACGTTTAATAGTATCGTTAATTGTGCCAAATTTAGTGGAAATCGGTTCAGATTTAGATATAGCTCCTATATATATATCTTTCGACCGATTTGGACTTATATGGCCCTAAAAGCCAGAGTTTTGCCCTGATTTGTTTCAAATTTTGCACAACAAGTACGTTTAATAGTATCGTTAAGTGTGCTTAATTTGGTTCTTAAAATCGGTTCAGATTTATATATAGCTCCCATATATATCATTCGTTCGATTTGGATTTATAAGGCCTCAAAAGCCAGAGTTTTGCCCTGAGTTGCTTGAAATTTTGCACAAGGAGTACGTGTTTTTGTATCGTTAATTGTGCAAAATTTAGTTGAAGTCGGTTCAGATATAGATATAGCTCCCATATATATCATTCGCCCGATTTGGACTAATATGCCCACAGAGGCAAAAGTGCTACTCTGATTTACGTGAAATTTTGCAGAGGGAGTAGAATTGAACTTGAAACTTTGCACAGGCAGGTTCTGCATATACGTGTTTATTTTGGTTGAAATCGGTTCAGATTTTAATATAGCTCCCATATATAGCTTTCGCCCGATTTTCCGTCATATGACCACAGAGGTCAAAGTTGTTATCCGATTTACGTGCAATTTTGCACAGGGAGTAGATTCAACATAGTAACTATGCATGTGAAATTTGATTGCACTCGGTTCAGATTTCGATATAGACTCCATATATATGTTTTTCCTATTTAGACAAAACTGGCCTAAATACCTACATTTTCCTTATCAAATCGCCACTGCCAAGTCGAAAACTTATCAAACTTATTAAAATTTTCCTATTACTCTATTACACATCTATCGACCGATAAATCATTAATACACTTTTGGAAAGTTGCCTCAAAATTGGTTCATATTTAAATGTTTCCTATATTTTTTTTTTTACTAACATTGTGTTCCACCTCAGCGCATTAGCCGACTTAAATGTAAAATCTATAAGTATTGCAGAACTCTGTACAGATCTGCTCAGATATACAGAATATATGTGTATGGATTCATATAGCATCCAACACATTGGACGGATTTGATATGGTATCGAAAATGTGGACTTACAAAGTTGGGAAGGGTATAATATAGTCGGCCCCGCCCGACTTTAGACTTTCCTTACTTGTTTTTTTATAACTACGGTTGAAATGACAGTTTGATAATTTCTCTCATGGAAGTTGGACGGCACAACGGCAAAATTATTTTATTTTGACACGAAATTCTATATGGATTAAATTTTGAGTTTTTTTTTTAGGAAACTTTGTTTTATTATCAGGATTTTTCCTACTAATTGGCGGCTATTTTTCCTCCGAAATTTGACAATTGGCATTGAACATTTTTGGATTCCTGTCCTTGGATTTTCCCTATTGTGGCTTTGATTTTGGAATCCAATCTATTGGTTTACCCTTTGATTCAAATTTACATTGAACTCAGTCTAAATACAAGAGAAGGTAAATTGGAAATATTTGTTGGCATACCATTATAGAGATACTTATTTTTGGTTGTCTCTTTGCCTTACAGGAATCCTTGTATTATTTATTGAATTCTATCCGACTTGCAATCACCTCTTATATTGGGCACGTGAAAACCTCATCGGAAACCCGCAACATTTGCGATATTTTGTGAGTTTTTGCGTCCAAGTAGGCAGTTGACAATTTTTTTCTATTTGTTTTACCCTAAACCACATAGTGGTCAAGGTATAATAAGTTTGATCTGACAAAAAATGTGCCTACCAGAAATATTGATGTGGTCTAACCATAAAATGTATACCGATCGACTCAGAATCACCTCCTGAGTCGATCTAGCGCTTGGCGTCCGTCCGTCCGCCCGTCCGTCTGTCCATGCATTTGTTGTTCACAGAATTCCGGTCGCAATTATTAACCGATTTTAATGAAATTTGGTACAAGGAGTTTTTTGGGCACAAGGACGAACGCTATTGAATTTGGAAGAAATCGGATCAAATTTAGATATATGTATGTAAATGGGGGTACGTTGCGCTTTTTTACAAACGGACCGTCACCAAATTTGGCAAAAGGTAATCTTTTTCATCGCCCTTCAAGTCTGCAAAATTTCATCCAAATCGGTTCAGATTTAGCTATAATAATAATAATATAGTTCCCATATATATGTACACACAAAGAAAATTTAATTAAAATTGAGCCAATGAAAAATTTTCATTAATACAATGAAATAAATCGTTAATAGCACGAAACGTTACGTTGATTAACAGAAAATACGTTATAATAACGAAAAATTTCAATATATTAACGAATTTGTTTCATTGGCTCACTTTTAATGAAACATTTCTTTAATAAAACGAAACTTTTTCTATCAGTGTACCGCCCGATTATTCTAAATTTGGCCATAAAACACTTAGTTATTAACCGATCTTATTCAAAGTTGGCTAAATGTAATCTTCTATAGCACTAACTATATGTGCAAAAAATTATCGAATTCGGTTCAGATTTAGATATAGCTCCCATATATATGTATAGCCCGATTTTCCCAAATTTGGTCATAGAACCCTTATTTATTAACCGATCTTACTCAAAGTTGGCTAGATCCAGTCCTCTATAGTACTAACGGTATGTGCGAAATTTCATCGAAATCGGTTCAGATAGGTTCAGAGCTATATCTACAGCTCCCATATATGTATCGCCCGATTTTGAAAAATTTGCCCCTAATAACCTTATGTTTGACCATAGAGGCCTCATTTCTTAACTTAGTCAAATTATGCACAAGGTAACCTTTTGTGGTATTAATCAAACCCGCAAAATATTATGCAAATTGGTTTAGATTTACATATAGCTTCCATATATATGCATCGCTCGATTTTCCCAAATTTGGCCATAATAATCTTATTTATTAGCCAATGTCACCCAAATTTCAAATTTTAATGTACTATAGAAATAAAATTTTGACAAAATTTTCTATAGAAATAAAATCTTGACCAAATTTTCTATAGAAATAATATCTAGACAAAATTTTGTATAGTAATAAAAATTTGACAAAATTTTGTATAGTAATAAAATTTTGATAAAATTTTCTATAGTAATAAAAATTTGACAAAATGTTGTATAGTAATAAAATTTTGGTAGATTATTTTTGGGCATAGGCCGTATACTAGCGCAGTGTACCAAATTTCACCACGTACAAAATTTCAACCGGATCGGATGAATTTTGTTCCTCCAAGGGCTTTGGAGGTCAAATCTGGGGATCGGTTTAAATGGGGGTTATATAGAATTAAGACCGGTACGGACCAATTTTTGCACGGTTGTTAGAGACCATATAGTAACACCACGTACCAATTTCAACCGGATTGGGTGAATTTTGCATTTCCAAGGGGCTCCGGAGGTCAAATCTGGGGATCGCTTTATATGGGGGCTACATATAATTATTGACCGATATGGACCAATTCCTGCATGGTTGTTAGAGACCATATACTAACACCACGTACCAAATTTCAACCGAATCGGATGAAATTTGATTTTCTTAGAGGCTCCGCAAGCCAAATCTGGGGATCGGTTTATATGGGAGCTATATATAATTATGGACCGATCTGGACCAATTTTTGCATGTTTTTTTAGAGACCACATAATAACGCCATGTTCCAAATTTCACACGGATCGGATGAATTTTGCTCCTCCAAGAGGCTCCGGAGGTCAAATCTGGGGATCTGTTAATATGGGGGCTATATATAATTATGAACCGATATGGACCAATTTTTGCATGGTTTTTACAGACCATATACTAACACCACGTACTAAGTTTCAACCGGATCGGATGAATTTAGGTCCTCCAAGAAGCTCCGGTGGTCAAATCTGGGGGTCGGTTTATATAAGGGCTATATATAATTATAGACCGATATGGACCAATTCTGTCATGGTTGGTAGAGACCATATACTAACACCACTATGGGGGCTATACGTAAAAGTGGACCGATATGACCCATTTGCAATACCGTCCAACCTACATCAATAACAACTACTTGTGCCAAGTTTCAAGTCGATAGTTTGTTTCGTTCGGAAGTTAGTGTGATTTCAACAGATGGACGGACGGGCGGACATGTTTAGATCGACTCAGAATTTCACCACGACCCAGAATATATACACTTTATGGGGTCTTAGAGCAATATTTCGATATGTTACAAACGGAATGACAAAGTTAATATACTCCCCATCCTATGGTGGAAGCTATAAAAATGCTTGTGATCCAAGGAAATAGATCAGCAGAATTGATATTTAACCCTTCGTTGCATGACATTGCATATATGCAATGTTAGTTTCTTGCCTGTCTAGCTCCTATTCTTTTACATATTTTAACATAATTTTTTTTGTTATTCACATTTTGGAAGCCGTAGATTAAATTTTATAGGGATTTTGTCCAGTATCGTAACAATTTCATTTAAATAAAGCGAAATTAAAATAAGCATTTTGAGTACCTCGAAAAATTTAACTTATTTGTTTTAATATTATGAAACTTTCTTAACATTTTTTAAATGTAAATATAAAATGAAAAGTTTACTCTATTCTAAACGCTACGTATATAGTTTTATAATACAAATTATATTTACAAGTGATCTACAATGAATGATATCATATCTGCAATTCCAAGCGTTTGAGCCGATATGAACTGTCATTGCATATATGCCATATAATTGCATATGTGCAATGTCTTGCATTCAATCAATTTTTGTTACTACTAGGACACTTAACGACGGATATGAATATAAAGACGAGTATTTTGATGATGATAGAGATTTAAACACCGAGTTTGATATAAATCGTGGTCGTAGAAGAAGATTCGATTTGATCCTTGCCCTACATCGTTGGAGAATCGTATAACATACAAGCTGCTGGGTTGTAATTGTTACACGTATATCATCGTGATAGATAGGTTCAACATGTTTTTGCGGTGGTCTATCCCCTGTCAATATATTGGTGACAATTTTAGGTGTTTAAAAGCTTCCTCATGGAAGCTTTTTCGAACTCGGAACTATAGAGCTTAATATTGAATCGAACTATACTCAGTGATAAACAGAAGGTCAATATTGTGGTATCATAATTAACTGAAAAGTCGCCATTATACCTACCCTAAGTAAAAACGAGGGTCCAGATTTCAGTGTATCATATAAGCTGGTATATAACAAAACCAGTTTTCAGCATGTGGTACGCTCCAACTTCTTTGTTCCATCATCCGATTCATAAGCGTAGAATTTGACATAAATAGAGTTCCAAAGTCTCTTTTTCGACTGAATACACAAACATCCGCTGCTCTTACTCGGCACAGATGTGGCTCCAACTCTAGGTATCAGGTAATGATTGCTATGACGTTTCTGTTCCTCTTTTCTTTAAGCATGGTAGTTCTCCAGTGTTTTTCTTGTTTGGGTCACTCCCCTCCGACCATTCCACTGTTCTACGTGGAACAGTGCAATGGTAAACGGCAAACGGTCTCGCATCTATGGGATTGCGTTCTCCAAGTTCACATCCCTTTGTGTTAAATGCAAAACTGGGGAATTCTGTGCATCAAAAAAGGAAGAAATTATTTAGAATCTCAAGAGTTTTACTTTTAATATTGCACCCCGAGAAGGAATATGATCACCTCAAACATGTTTCTGAAGTAAAATGTTAGTTTTCGATGGGGAAAATGTAACATGTTTGACGCAACCATGCTATCTAATTTTGGCAAACATTTTATGTTTGGCGAGAAAACAAAATTTTTTTAGTAAAAATGTTCCATTTTCCCCATCCAGCAATAAATTTTTTTTAAATTTTTCCTCTACCTGTGATATATAGAGATAACAAAGTGGACTACAGAAATTGATTATCTGCATGAAATTGCATATATGCAATGTTACGTAACTTTTGCTTCAGTGATCAGAATCGAACGAAAATTGGTTTACGGTATCATAACTCCATATAAAACAATTCTAACATACTAAATAATTTTTATCCTTGCTCAAATTAAATCATGCAACGAAGGGTTAACTCTGAATGTAGAATTTTCGTTGATTTCCAACCAATCTGTTCTCTGTGTGTATGTGTCCATAATTGTATATAGCCCTCATATAAACCGATCCCCAGATTTGGCTTGCGGATGCTCTTTGAAAAGCAAAATTCATTCGACTTATTTAAAACTTGGTACGTGATGTTAGTCTATGTTATCTGCCAATCATGCAAAAATTGGTCCATATCGGTATATGATTATGTATAGTACCCATATAAATCGATCCACAGATTTGGCTTGCGGATCCTCGTGGAAGAATTCATGGTACGTGATATTAGTCTATGGCTTCTAACAATTGTACAGAATTTTTTCCATTTTGGACCATAATTATATATAGCCCCCAAATAAATTGATCCCCAGACTTGACTCGCGGAGCCTCTTGGATGAGCAACTGTAGTTTATCCGACTGCTTGAATTTAATAGACTTGCTTGAATTTAATAGATATTATGTAGGTTGGTTTGCTGATTCTAACAAGGAAATGTCCTGACTTTGAGATATAGTTCTCAAAAGGGGTTATATCTCTTTTATTTGTTACTCAATCGGAAAAGAACTTGGTGTCATTTTAAAATATTCAAGCTTGTTCAATGTACTTTTTATCGACAGAAAACATAATACAAATATCTTATAAAGTTTAGGAGATATAGCGAAAAAAGAACAATTATATACGGCCGTAAGTTCGGTCAGGCCGAATCTTATGTACCCTCCACCATGGATTGCATAGAAACTTGTACTAAAGACTGTCATCCACAATCGAATTACTTGGGTTGCGGTAACACTTGCCGATGGCAAGGTATCTTAAAACTTCTTAACATCGTCTTCTAAATTGCAAGGTAGTCCATACGTGCTATATATTAAAGTAAAAAAGCCGACTAAATACGTATATAATTAAGTTTGACAAAATTTTCTATTGAAATAAAATTTTGACAAAAGTTTCTATAGAAATAAAATTTTGACAAAATTTTCTATAGAAATAAAATTTTGACAAAATTTTCTATAGAAATAAAATTTTGACAAAATTTTCTATAGCAATAAAATTTTGACAAAATTTTCTATAGAAATAAAATTGTGACAAAATTTTCTATAGAAATAAAATTTTGACAAAATTTTCTATAGAAATATGTTAAAATCTTGACAAAATTTTCTACAGAAATAAAGTTTTGGTAGATATTTTTGGGGATCGGCTATATATAACTATAGACCGATATGGACCAATTTTGACATGTTTGTTAGTGGCCATATACTATACTAATGTGCCAAATTTCACCACGTACCAAATTTCAACCGGATAGGATGAATTTTGCTGCTCCAAGAGCTTCGGAGGTCAAATTTGCGAATCGGTTTAAATTGGGTTTATATATAATTAAGACCGGTATGGACCAATTTTTGCATGGTTGTTAGAGACCATATACTAACACCGTGTACCAAATTTCAACCGAATCGAATGAATTTTGCTCTTCCAAGGGGCTCCGGAGGTCAAACTGGGGATCGGTTTATACGGGGGCCATATATAATTATGGACCGATGTGGACCAGTTTTCGCATGGTTGTTAGAGACCATATACTAACACTATGTACCAAATTTCAGCCGGATCGGACAAAATATTCTCTTTCAAGAGGCTCTGGAAGTAAAATCTGGGAGTCGGTTTGTACGAGTATATGATTTCTAGTAAACCGACCGCCAAATTTGATCGAAGTGTAAACATTTCATCACCAATAACTATGCAATGTAAGAACCCCTCCTTTGGGGTAGCTGTTCGCAAGCTTCCCAAAATACTGCTTTGTGGGCACGAAACGTTACCTATTGAGAACCAAAAAACTATTTTGCTTATACTGCGGGAAAATGACGCATATTGAAAATGAAAGCTATGGAATGTGGTTATGATATGAGCATAGTTTCAGTACTGTCTGATCAGCATATCTCGAACTACTAATTGGCGCACCCTTTATAACGAAAAGTTTGAGATTCCTTTAAAGCTCAACCAACATATTTCTTATAAATTCAGAATCTCAAACATATGCAGAAAGTTTAAATTCAACTTTGGAAACCTACCATTTGGACCTCTTTGAAAAGCAAAATTCATTCGACTTATTTAAAACTTGGTACGTGATGTTAGTCTATGTTATCTGCCAATCATGCAAAAATTGGTCCATATCGGTATATGATTATGTATAGTACCCATATAAATCGATCCACAGATTTGGCTTGCGGATCCTCGTGGAAGAATTCATGGTACGTGATATTAGTCTATGGCTTCTAACAATTGAACAGAATTTTTTCCATTTTGGACCATAATTATATATAGCCCCCAAATAAATTGATCCCCAGACTTGACTCGCGGAGCCTCTTGGATGAGCAACTGTAGTTTATCCGACTGCTTGAATTTAATAGACTTGCTTGAATTTAATAGATATTATGTAGGTTGGTTTGCTGATTCTAACAAGGAAATGTCCTGACTTTGAGATATAGTTCTCAAAAGGGGTTATATCTCTTTTATTTGTTACTCAATCGGAAAAGAACTTGGTGTCATTTTAAAATATTCAAGCTTGTTCAATGTACTTTTTATCGACAGAAAACATAATACAAATATCTTATAAAGTTTAGGAGATATAGCGAAAAAAGAACAATTATATACGGCCGTAAGTTCGGTCAGGCCGAATCTTATGTACCCTCCACCATGGATTGCATAGAAACTTGTACTAAAGACTGTCATCCACAATCGAATTACTTGGGTTGCGGTAACACTTGCCGATGGCAAGGTATCTTAAAACTTCTTAACATCGTCTTCTAAATTGCAAGGTAGTCCATACGTGCTATATATTAAAGTAAAAAAGCCGACTAAATACGTATATAATTAAGTTTGACAAAATTTTCTATAGAAATAAAATTTTGACAAAAGTTTCTATAGAAATAAAATTTTGACAAAATTTTCTATAGAAATAAAATTTTGACAAAATTTTCTATAGAAATAAAATTTTGACAAAATTTTCTATAGCAATAAAATTTTGACAAAATTTTCTATAGAAATAAAATTGTGACAAAATTTTCTATAGAAATAAAATTTTGACAAAATTTTCTATAGAAATATGTTAAAATCTTGACAAAATTTTCTACAGAAATAAAGTTTTGGTAGATATTTTTGGGGATCGGCTATATATAACTATAGACCGATATGGACCAATTTTGACATGTTTGTTAGTGGCCATATACTATACTAATGTGCCAAATTTCACCACGTACCAAATTTCAACCGGATAGGATGAATTTTGCTGCTCCAAGAGCTTCGGAGGTCAAATTTGCGAATCGGTTTAAATTGGGTTTATATATAATTAAGACCGGTATGGACCAATTTTTGCATGGTTGTTAGAGACCATATACTAACACCGTGTACCAAATTTCAACCGAATCGAGTGAATTTTGCTCTTCCAAGGGGCTCCGGAGGTCAAACTGGGGATCGGTTTATACGGGGGCCATATATAATTATGGACCGATGTGGACCAGTTTTCGCATGGTTGTTAGAGACCATATACTAACACTATGTACCAAATTTCAGCCGGATCGGACAAAATATTCTCTTTCAAGAGGCTCTGGAAGTAAAATCTGGGAGTCGGTTTGTACGAGTATATGATTTCTAGTAAACCGACCGCCAAATTTGATCGAAGTGTAAACATTTCATCACCAATAACTATGCAATGTAAGAACCCCTCCTTTGGGGTAGCTGTTCGCAAGCTTCCCAAAATACTGCTTTGTGGGCACGAAACGTTACCTATTGAGAACCAAAAAACTATTTTGCTTATACTGCGGGAAAATGACGCATATTGAAAATGAAAGCTATGGAATGTGGTTATGATATGAGCATAGTTTCAGTACTGTCTGATCAGCATATCTCGAACTACTAATTGGCGCACCCTTTATAACGAAAAGTTTGAGATTCCTTTAAAGCTCAACCAACATATTTCTTATAAATTCAGAATCTCAAACATATGCAGAAAGTTTAAATTCAACTTTGGAAACCTACCATTTGGACCTATCTTCTTGAGAGAGTGTGCTTCATAAATTCAACGTGCATTTCAATATGTCAGTCTCCCCAAGATAAGGGTTTTCGAAGAAAACTATTACATATGATCCATGGTGGTGCGTATTGAAAAATCGATACATGGACATTCTTACAGTTAAGAGACAATGTTAAAATATTTTAAAATGTCTAGCCATCGGAAACTGTAATCCCAAACCAAGTAATTCGATGGTTCATAACAGTCTTTAGAGAAATTTGCACGCAATCCTTAAGATTTGGCTTGACGGAACTCTCGACCGAAATTAATTTTGTCCGGTCTAGAGGTATACGCATGACAGTAAATTGTCGTGATAGGAATTATCCACGCGTGAAAAAATTCAAAGCAACTCTCGTGAATGAACCTGAATGGGACTAAAACAAATATGTCGTGCGAGAGTGCAAAATAAAATCAGTTCCGGAATGTCCGCGATTAAAATTTATACAAAATTACGCACACGAAAAATCAAGCTGACTTTCAAGTTGTATGTCTTGCTCACATGCTAATCAACTCTATTATTTGAATAATTGAATTTTATTTGGCTGGCAAACCATATTCTATTTTGGTCACTTTGCGTAACTATGGCTTTTCCGTTTAGTCTTGTTCATCGGCTTTCGAAAATTGTTAAATATTGCATTTTCAAAGACAAACCAATACGAACTCAATTGCCAAAATGTTGTGATATGGCCTAATAATAAAAATTGTTAAGCCTTTTGGGGGTTTTCTACGAAACAATAATATTTTTTTCCTTAAAACGGAATATAGAATATAATTTGAAAACGTACTAATGATGGATCACTTAAAGAACAAGTCAGATGTTCGATTTCAATTTATTCATTATATGCCTTTGGTTATTTTTAATGAAACTAAACACAAACTACTGTACAGCATGTTTTTCTCAGAATGGCTAAAAGCAAATGTTAAGTTTCAGTTGGATGCCTGGTTGGATAACTAACTGTCTCAGTGTTTAGAAAACTTTAATGCTGATGCTGCTGCTGCTTACTGGTCGTATTTCGTTACTATTGGATAATTGTAACAAAGTAAGGAAAACCTTAAGTCGGCCGGGGCCGACTTTATTATACCCTCAACCACTTAGTAGATCAACATTTTCAGTACCATACCAAAGCTTTCAAATTTGTTGGGTCTTATGTATAAAGGTTTATATTCCCATATACATATATTTAAATCTGAACCGATTTGGAAAAGAACGAATACACTTCTACAAAATCTTTAGACTTACAAAAAAAAAAAAAAATCACAATCGAATTACTTGGGTTGTCGTAAGGTAAATTGTATGCTAGTCCATATGCAGTCAATGTTAGTTAAAAAAGGCTCCTCAATTCTTGATCGTTTACTATAGAGTAGTATATAAATAATTATGAATCGATATGAACCAATTTTCGCAGGGCCTAATTTAAACCGCATAAGGTGAAAATTGTTCACGAAGTTAAATATTGGCGGGTCGCTTTATATGAGAACTATATATGCATATAGTTATGGACCGTTTATATTATGGATGTTATACTCGACCTGTATTTAGACTTTTCCAATTGAAAATTGTTGATAAAAACGAGCTCGCGGCCTATTTATTTTTATACCCTCCACCATAGGATGGGGGTATATTAACTTTGTCATTCCGTTTGTAACACATCGAAATATTGCTCTAAGACCCCATAAAGTATATATATTCTGGGTCGTGGTGAAATTCTGAGTCGATCTGAGCATGTCCGTCCGACCGTCTGTTGAAATCACGCTAATTTCCGAACGAAACAAGCTATCGACTTGAAACTTGGCAAAAGTAGTTGTTATTGATATAGGTCGGATGGTATTGCAAATGGGCCATATCGGTCCACTTTTACGTATAGCCCTTATATAAACGGACCCCCAAATTTGGCTTGCAGACCCTCTAAGAGAAGCAAATTTCATCCGCTCCGGCTGAAATTTGGTAAATGGTGTTAGTAAATGGTCTCTAACAACCATGCAAAATTTGGTCCACATCGGCCCATAATTATATATAGTCCCCATATAAACCGATCCCCCGATTTGGCTTTCGGAGCCTCTAAGAGAAGCAAATTTCATCCGATCCGGCTGAAATTTGGTACATGGTGTTAGTGTATGGTCTTTAACAACCACGCAAAAATTGGTCCATATCGATCCATAATTATATATAGCCCCCATATAAACCGATCACCAGATTTGGCTTGCGGAGCATCTAAGAGAAGCAAATTTCATCCGATCCGATCCGGGACAAATACACTTTATTTGTCATTTTTATTTTCTATTTTACCCAAACAAACAATTGTTGTAGTTAAGTTCATTTCTTTTTTTATGTTCAATTTATTTTATTTTAATTTAATAATTTTAAATTAATAATATAACGATGTTATTGTTGGACACTAAATGCCTGTAGTGTAATTATAAGAATTAATTCTTGTTGTGCAGGTTATTAAAATACACAATAAAATAAAATAAAATAAAATAAAATAAAATAAAATAAAATTTGGTACATGATGTTAGTATATGGTCTCGAACAACTGTGCAAAAATTGGTCTACAGCGGTCAATAATTATAAATAGCCCCCATATAAACCGATCACCAGATTTGACCTCCGGAGCCTCTTGGAAGACCAAAATTCATCCGATTCAGTTGAAATTTGGTACGTGGTGTTAATATATGGCCTCAAACACCCATGCAAAAATTGGTCCACATCGGTCCATAATTATATATAGCCCCCATATAAACCGATCCCATGATTTGGCTTGCAGAGCCTCTAAGAGAAGTAAATTTCATCCGATCCGGCTGAAATTTGGTACATGGTATTAGTATATGGTCTCTAACAACCATGCAAAAATTGGTCCATATCGGTCCATAATTATATATAGCCCCCATATAAACCGATCCCATGATTTGGCTTGCAGAGCCTCTAAGAGAAGTAAATTTCATCCGATCCGGCTGAAATTTAGTACGTGATGTTAGTATATGGTATCCAACAACCATGCAGGAATTGGTTCATATCAGTCCATAATTATATATAACCCCCATAAACATCTGGGGATATGACTTCCGGTGCCTTTTGGAGAAGCAAAATTCATCTGATCTAGTTGAAATTTGGTACGTGGTGTTAGTATATGATATGTAACAACCATGCCAAAAGTGGTCTATATCAGTCCATAATCATATTTAGCCCCCATATAAACCGATCACGTGATTTGGGTTTGTAGCCTCTTGGAGGAGCAAATTTCATCCGAGTCAGTTGAAATTTGGTACATTGTGTTAGTATATGGCCGTTAACAACCATGCCTAACTAGGTCCATATCGGTCTATATATAACTAGCCCTCAGATAAATCGATCCCCAATCACACAAAAATTGGTCCATATCAAGTTCATAATTCAATTCTGGCTCTCTACGTACCGTGCAAAAGTCCATATCGATTCGTAATTATTTATATACTTACTTATATGTACCTTTTGTGTCCAAGAAGTCTTAAGATACCTTGCCATCGGTAAGTATTACCACAACCCAAGTAATTTGATTGTGGATGACAGTCTTTAGTAGAAGTTTCTACGCAATCCATGGTTGAGGGTACATAAGATTCGGCCTGGCCGAACTTACGGCCGTATATACTTGTTAGTTATTCAATATTTCGGCTTTTCATTGAAAGACTTCATTGGGAATTTTTTTTGCTCTTCCCAGGGCAAACAAATCTCGTCGGTTGATATGTGGGCTATATCTAAAACTGTTCCGGTATGGCCCATTTGCAATACCGTCCGACTTACATTAATAACAACTACTTGTAGAAAGTTTCAATTCGATAGCTTGTTTTTTTCACAATTTGCGAAAATTTAAATTTGTATGTTTTAGTGTTAAGAAAATATCGCCAAACGAAAAATTTGCGATTCCGAATATCGGAACATATCCCACAAACAATTCTTCTTTACAGTAGTGCAACCTTGTAAGCAAGAGACGAAGCATTCGCTTACCCTTGTGCAACTCAGCTGCGCTAATTTCAGCACCACCATTACATATTTTAAGTAGAATATTCGTCCTATACACCCAGAAGTAAGTAAAGTCTAAAGTCGGGCGGAACGACTATATTATACCCTTCACCATTATGTAGACCAAAATTTGTGTTACCATCTCAACTCCTTCAAATTTGTTGGCAGTTATTATCAAGGTTTATATTCCCGATTTGGAGTCATTTTTTTTTTTTACTTATACAAAATCGCTAGAATTAAAAATTAAATCGGCTAACACCCTGGGATGAAACACAATGTTAGTACAAAACAAGTAAGGAAAGTCTAAAGTCGGACGGGGCCGACTATATTATACCCTGCACCACTTTGTAGATCTAAATTTTCGATACCATATCACATCCGTCAAATGTGTTGGGGGCTATATATAAAGATTTGTCCCAAAAACATACATTTAAACATCACTCGATCTGGACAGAATTTGATAGACTTTTACAAAATCCATAGACAAAAAATTTAAGTCAGCTAATGCACTAAGGTGGAACACAATGTTAGTAAAAAACAAGTATATACGGCCGTAAGTTCGGCCAGGCCGAATCTTATGTACCCTCCACCATGGATTGCGTAGGAACTTCTACTAAAGGCTGTCATCCACAATCGAATTACTTGGGTTGCGATAACACTTGCCGATGGCAAGGTATCGTAAAACTTTTTAACACTGTCTTCTAAATTGTAAGTTAGTCCATAAGGGGTATATATTAAACAAAAAAAAAGGCCGATTAAATACGTATATAATTCAGTTTGACAAAATTTTCTATAGAAATAAAATTTTGACAAAATTTTCTATAGAAATAAAAACTTGACAAAATTTTCTATAGAAATAAAATGTTGACAAAATTTTCTATGGAAGTAAAATGTTGACAAAATTTTCTATAGCAATAAAATTTTGACAAAATTTTCTATAAAAATAAAATGTTGACAAAATGTTCTATAGAAATAAAATGTTGACAAAATTGTCTATAGAAATAAAATGTTGACAAAATTTTCTACAGAAATAAACTTTTTACAAAACTTTCTATAGAAATGAAATTTTGACAAAACTTTCTATAGTAATAAAATTTGACAATTTTTACATGGCTGTTAGAGGCCATATACTAACGAAATGTACCAAATTTCAACCGCATCGGATGACTTTTGCTCCTCCAAGAGGCTCCGGAGGTCAAATCTGGGGATCGGTTTATATGGGAGCTATATATAATTATGGACCGATATGGACCAATTTTTGCATGGTTGTTAGAGACCATATACTAACACCACGTACTAAATTTCAATTGGATCGGATGAATTTTGCTCATCCAAGAGGCTCCAGAGTTCAAATCTGGGGATCGGTTTATATGGGAGCTATATATAATTATGGACCGATATGGACCAATTTTTGCATGCTTGTTAGATACCATATACTAACATCAGGTACCCAATTTCAAACGGATCGGATGAATTTTACCCCTCCAAGAGGCTCCGGAGGTCAAATCTGGGGATCGGTTTATATGGGAGCTATATATAATTATGGACCGATATGGACCAGTTTTTGCATGGTTGTTAGAGACCATATACTAACACCACGTACCAAATTTCAATCGGGTAGGATGAAGTTTGCTCCTCCAAGAGGCTCCGGAGGTCAAATCTGGGGATCGGTTTATATGGGAGCTATATATATTTATGGACCGATATGGACCAATTTTTGCATGGTTGTTAGAGACCGTATACTAACATCAGGTACCAAATTTCAACCGGATCGGATGAATTTTGCCCCTCCAAGAGGCTCCGGAGGTCAAATCTGGGGATCGGTTTATATGGGGGCTATATATAATTATGGACCGATATGGACCAATTTTGGCATGGTTGTTAGAGACCGTATACTTAGACCACGTACCAAATTTCAACCGGATCGGATGAATTTTGCTGCTCCGGAAGGCTCCGCATGCCAAATTTGGGATTGGTTTATATGGGGGCTATACGTAAACGTGGGCCGATATGGCCCATTTTCAATACCATCCGACCTACATCAATAACAACTACTTGTGCCAAGTTTCAAGTCGATAGCTAGTTTCGTTCGGAAGTTAGCGTGATTTCCACAGACGTACGGACAGCCGGACAGACGGACAGACGGACGGACGGACGGACATGCTTAGATCGACTCAGAATTTCACCACGACCCAGAATATATATACTTTATGGGGTCTTAGAGCAATATTTCGATGTGTTACAAACGGAATGACAAAGTTAATCTCTAGAATTAAAATTTAAATCGGCTAACGCTATCTAGTTAACTGGAGGAAACTTCCAATGAAAATGGGTCTAAAATGCGTAACAGTCTACCATATTTCCCCAACTCTGGTGTACGTGTATATGGGAGCTATATATAATCTGAACCGATTTTGACTAAATTTGACAAGTATAGTTAGAATAATAATTCCACTATCTATGCGAAATTTCACGTAAATGGGAGTATAACTTTGCCCCCTGGTGATGTGAGTGCAAATCGGACGGAAGATATATATGGAAGCCATATCTAAATCTGAACCGATTTCAACCAAATTTGGCACATTTACCGATACTACTAAACGTACTCCTTGTGCGAAATTTGAAGCAAATCACGGCAAAACCCTGGATTTTGAGACCATATAAGTTCAAATCGGACGAAAGATATATATGGGAGCATCTAAATCTGAATCGATTTTGACCATTTTTGGCACATACAGTAGTATCATTAAAAGTACCGCTTGTGCAAAATTTGAAGTAAGTCAGGGCAAAACTCTGGCTTTTGAGACCATATAAGTCCAAATCGGGCGAAAGATATATATGTGAACTATATCTAAATCTGAACCGATTTTAACAAAATTTGACACACTTAACGACAATATTAAACGTACCCCTTGTGCAAAATTTGAAGCAAATCACGCAAAGCTATGGCTTTTGTGGCCACATAAGTTCAAATCGGAGAAAGATATGTATGGGAGCTATATCTAAATTTGAACCGATTTCAATCAAATTTACTAAGCATTGGTAGAATGTCAACTCTACCCTCTGTGCAAAATTTCACGAAGATCGGTAGTAAACTTTGGCCTCTGTGGTCATATGAGTCTAAATCGGACGAAAGATATATATGGGAGCTATATCTAAATCTGGACCGATTTGGTTGATATTTTGCAAGATTTTCGAGATTCATAAAATATTTGGATGTACGGTATTTCAAGAAAATTGGTTGATAAACACGCTAACTATGACCAAATCGGGGATAAATATATATGGCAGCTATATCTAAATCTGAACCGATTTTTTCTAAAACCAATAGCGATTGTCTCTGTCCCAAGAAACGGCCCTGTGCCAAAATTGAGAACGATCGGACTTAAATTGCGACCTGTACTTTGTGCACAAAATTACATATACAGACAGACGGACGGTTAGACAGACAGACGGACGGAAAGACAGACGGACATCGCTAAATCGAATCAGAATTTAATTCTAAGCCGATCGGTATATGACCACTATTTTTTGGCGTTACATACAAATGCACAAACTTATTATACCCTGTACCACAGTAGTGGTGAAGGGTATAAATATGGAAAATATTTAAATCTGAAGCAATTTGAAGGAAACTTGGCAAAAGTTTATTTATGATTTATCGCTCGATATATATGTATTAGAAATTTAGGAAAATTAGAGTCATTTTTACAACTTTTCGACGAAGCAGTGGCATTTTTACAAGGAAAATGTTGGTATGTTTACCATTTTTGTCGAAATTAGAAAAACATATATATGGGAGCTATATCTAAATCTGAACCAAATTTAGCACGCATAGCTACAATTCTAATTCTACTCCCTGTGCAAAATTTCAACTAAATCGGAGTTAAAAATTGGCCTCTTTGGTCATATGAGTGTAAATCGGGCGAACGATATATATGGGAGCTACATCTAAATCTGAAACGATTTTAATCAACTTTGGCACGCATAGCTAGAATGCTAATTCTATTCCCTGTGCAAAATTTCAATTAAATCGGAGTAAAAGATTGGCCACTATGGTCATATGAGTGTAAATCGGCCGAAAGCTATATATGGGAGCTATATCTAAATCTGAACCGATTTCAATAAAATTTGGCACACTTGACTACACTACTACACCTAGTGCAAAATTTCAACCAACTTGGGGTAAAGCTCTGGCTTCTGGGACCGTATTAGTCCATATCGGGCGAAATATATATGGGAGCTATATATCTAAATCTGAACCGATTTCAATAAAATTTGGCACACTTGATTATAGTACTAATTGTTCTTCTTGTGGAAAATTTTAAGCAAATTAGGGTAAAACTCTGGCTTCTGGGGCCATATAAGTCCATATCGCGCGAAATATATATATGGGAGCTATATCTAAACCTGAATCGATTTCTTCCAAAATATAGGGTTCTATTCTGAGCCAAAATACATACTTGTGCCAAATTTGAAGTCGATTGGACTAAAAGTGCGACCTAGACTTTGATTACAAAAATTTGTTCACGGACAGACGGACATCGCTATATCGACTCAGGAGCCCACCCTGGGTATTTTTGCCAAAGACACCATGAGTCTATCTCGTCTCATTCTTTGTGTTGCAAACATATGCACTAACTTATAATACCCTGTTCCATTGTGTGGCGCAGGGTATAAACATTTTAAATTTGATAGATTCGTGGTAAAATTTTAGTAGATTATTATACCCACCACCATAGAATGGTGATGGGGGTATAGTAAGTTTGTCATTCCGTGTGTAACACATCGAAATATAGATTTCCGACTATATAAAGTATATATATATATTCCTGATTAGGGATAAATTCTAAGACGATATAAGCATGTCCGTCTGTCTGTTTGTTGTAATCACGCTACAGCCTTCAATAATGGCGCTAGTTTTTGTCCAATTTGCCTGAAATTGAAAAGCTAGAGGTACTTGAGGACCATAAGAAGGTGTGCCGAAAATGGTGCCCATCGGTCCATGTTTTAGTATAGCCGCCATATAGACCGATTTTGTTTCTTGGGCTTCTAGAAACTGTATTTTCTATCCGATTTGCCTGAAATTGAAAATCTAGAGGTATTTTAGGACCATAAAGTTGTGTGTCGAAAATGGTCCATGTTTTGGTATAGTCGCGATATAGACCGATCTCCCGATTTTTATTCTTGAGCTTCTATAAACTGCATTTATTACCCGATTTGCCTGAAATTGGATATCTGGAGGTACTTTGGGACCACAAATAGGTGTGCCGAAATTGAGATGTATCAGTCCATTTTTTGGTGTGTCGCAAATGGTGCCTATCGGTCCATATTTTGGTATAGCCCCCATATAGACTTATCTCCCGTCTTTATTTCTGGGGCTTCTAGAATCCGTAGTTTTTATCCAATATGCCGGATATTAGAAATCTATAGGTATTTTAGGACCATAAATGTGTCGAAAATGGTCCAGATTTAACTCTCTGGGCTTCTAGAAACCGTAGTTTTTATCCGATTTGCCCAAAAATATAAATATACTAGTATTTTAGACCCTGAGAAATCTGTATCGCATTTATTTTTACCGGTCCATTTGATAAGGCATCTATATAGACCGATTTAACTGCTTGGGAGTACGAAGAAAAAATATTTTTCTCCGGAATGAAATTTTAGACAAACGAAATTCCCCTTTCATATAAAGTATTTTCGTTTAGAGCAAATTGATCCGAATTTTTGATAAGCGATTCAATGATTGTGTCTAAAATTTGTGTCAAAAGAAAACTTTGCTTGTCTAAAATTTCGTTCTTCAGAAAAGAATACTCTTCTTTCAGTGTATGGCAGGCGTACTGATCATGGTTGAAACTGAAAGTAAAATTTCCAGATTTTTTCCTCGTAATCATTTAATTAATAACGGAAAAAATCTATAAATTTAACATTTAAAATCAAGGCGTTATTTCACCATTTACACGATATGTTTATGATTTCTCGAAAGCTCAAACAAAATTGGTTCTTATAAATCCAGGATCAGATCTAGTCTCCATAGGTGTAATCTTTAAATTTATCTTTGGGAAGTGTACTGGTTCAACTGATTTGCTTGGGACAATATTTGTCATCAAACTCCCTGAAATTCTATGTACTAGTAACCTGCTACGACCAAGAATTTTCAAAGTAAATTATTATATACGATTCATGAGGTGGGTATTTAAGATTCTGCCAGGCCGAATCTTGTTTTTGTCACGAGTGGCAACCGTGCTTAGTGGCCGGTCCTGAACATTATTTGCAAAACCACAAGGTGTTTATCTCCTCTTCGCCTGAGTGTTACAAACATATGTACTAACTTATAATACCCTAACTTACAGTGTGGCGCATGGTATAAAAACCGAACCAAGTGGTTTAAAGATTGTCATTCCGTTTGAGACAGCATACAGTACGAAGTGAATCAGACAAGAGCATTTCAATTCGTATGAACCACCTACACCTTACTCCACCGAATCGTTGATGTAGCCTTACATCTGGACTGGCTATCACACATCCCATCTACTTTGTGATAGGATATACTTAACAACAATACAATTTTGCTTAACTTATCCTTAGATACGAGTACGAGTACTGAATGTCCTGTCGCTGGGTGCTTGAATTTACAGGGTTGGTGTTGGTGTTGTCGTCGTCGTCATAGTTGTGCAACCACTTTTGCTGACTGTGAATCTTCGATAATCCTTTGGAATTGCATAAGAATTTAATTTCCCCCCAGTAAAGTCACCACGACAGCGACGATCCACAATGACAGGCATTAAGTCGACAGGCACTCGTTTGGGTAGTACAAAGAGTATTCGTCGGCCCTTTTCTTTGTTTCATCCCAGATAGATAGATAGATATGTACGAATAGGAAGTAACTAAGGAGTAAAGCCAAAAGGCATTCATTCGCTTAAATATTTTTTCCACTTTCTTGCCACCTATCAACTGAGAGGAAACCAAAGTAACCTCCCTCGTTTGGTCTTGAGTTGTGCAAAGCAACTCCATTTTAACTCCCATACCATATGTCCTTGTTTTTGTAAATGGTCAAATTGTAGGACTGGAGAATAACATAACACCAACCCCTCCCCCACCCAGAATGCAGTGACCATCACTTCATGTACACACATACACCCTCACACATTCTGGCACAAAGTGAAAATAAGTGATAATTCTCAGTTTCAATCTTGGCAGGCAATAGAATCGTGCAGTTTACGACCAGTCGGAATAGTGTTTGACATGTAAGGCAACAAACCAAAAGTTTGAATACTAAGATGGACAGATAGCCCAATGGACTAGACTTTTACTCCACATTGTAAGCGGATAGCTATACAATTTGTGGGGCTGGTGAGAAGGGTGGGGGGATGGAGGATTTGTGGCTATCCATCGTTGTGTTGCTGAAGTTGCTACCACAGACAATGATCCAAGGATAAGAAATCAATGGAAGGCGAATAATGGGAAAGATGCATCCAGGAAATCTCTGTGATCATATAAATTCTCACATGCACATAAACTAGTTAGCACGTTTTTGTTCATCCATTATATGGCGTAGTACCACTCTGGAGATTATTCAAAAAGAACGAACTGTCAGAAAGGATAAAGACAAGAGGAATTATAAATCTTTTTTGGGAAATCAATGAACTTTAATGGGACACTTTACGTAAATAAGATATCCGTTGGAATTTTGTATTGCATGAGATGATATGGAGAGAAGTGTGCAGCAAAGGAGAAAATTGATTTTGAAAAAACAAAAGGGTAGAGCGGACAAGAAGTGACAAATTTTCTCGACTATTTTTAGATATGTTACACTATCGGCATCAGAAAGAAAATAGAATATACTTCACGACAGGTGAAAACTCCCAGAATAAATCAAGAATTCGTACGCACCCTCAAAAAATCGCTTCTGTAACATATATCTGCTTCAAGCATATATATTTTCAGCATTGGTCCACAAAAAAAAATATATTGTTTGTATTGTTTAAACATATTAAATTTCACTTTATCAATACACTGGTAGAAAAAAATTTTAATAAAATTTTCTTTGTGTATATATTTTTTTAAGGCGCCAATTGGTTACTTCAATTCGCATACTTTCTAGGCCACCGTGGTGCAATGGTTAGCATGCCCGCCTTGCATATACAAGGTCGTGGGTTCGATTCCTGCTTCGACCGAACACCAAAAACTTTTTCAGCGGTGGATTATCCCACCTTCGTAATGTTGGTGACATTTCTGAGGGTTTCAAAACTTCTCTAAGTGGTTTCACTGCAATGTGGAACGCCGTTCGGACTCGGCTTTAAAAAGGAGGTCCCTTGTCATTGAGCTTAACATGGAATCGGACAGCACACAGTGATAAGAGAGAAGTTCACCAATGTGGTATCACAATGGACTGAATAGTCTAAGTGAGCCTGATACATCGGGCTGCCACCTAACCTAACCTAACCTAGGTCTCTCTTTTTAAACACATATATGTTTATAGGCTACTTCTAAATAAATGTATATGTTTGCATCCAAACATATTATATTTACAAACATTTTATGTCCCAAACATAATATGTTCCAATTTAATAACACATATGTCCCAAAAATGTTATGCTAGTTTATGAACAATATATGCTTGCACTTGTTGTGTTAAAAATGTTGAGTTCCAAACATAATTTTTACACTCAAATATATGAAAAACAGTCTTTTTCGTCCATGCGAATAGTAAGTAACTAAGGCGTTGTCAATATGGCGTCCCCCCCCCCACTATGAGGATTTTTATACCCTCCACCATAGGATGGGGGTATATTAACTTTGTCATTCCTTTTGTAACACATCGAAATATTGCTCTAAGACCCCATAAAGTATATAAATTCTGGGTCGTGGTGAAATTCTGAGTCGATCTGAGCATGTCCGTCCATCCGTCTGTTGAAATCACGCTATCTTCCGAACGAAACAAGCTATCGACTTGAAACTTGGTAAAAGTAGTTGTTATTGATGCAGGTCGGAAGTTATTGCAAATGGGCCATGTCGGTCCACTTTTACGTATAGCCCCCATATAAACGGACCCCCAGATTTGGCTTGCGAGGCCTCTAAGAGAAGCATATTTCATCCGATCTGGCTGAAATTTGGTACATGGTGTTGGTATATGGTCTCTAACAACTATGCAAAAAGTGGTCCACTTCGGTCCAAAATTATATATAGCCCCCATATAAACCGATCCCCAGATTTGGCTTGCGGAGCCTCAAAGAGAGGCAAATTTCATCCGATCCGACTGAAATGGTGTTAGTATATGGTATCTAAAATGGTGTTAGTATATGGTATCTAAAAACCATGCAAAAATTACTTCATATCGGTTCATAATTATATATAGCCCCCATATAAAGCGATCCCCAGATTTGAACTCTGTATCCTCTTTGAGGAGCAAAATTCATCCGATCCGGTTGAAATTTGGTACGTGGTGTTAGTATATGGTCTTTAACAAACATGCCAAGATTGGTCCATACTGGTCCATAATCATATATAGCCCCCATATAAACCGATGCCCAGATTTGGTTTTGGAGCCTCTTGAGGAGCAAATTTAATCCGATTAGGTTGAAATTTGTTACATTGTGCTGGTATATGGCCTTTGAGAACCATGCCTAATTAGGTCCATATCGGTCTATAGTTATATATAGCCCTCAGATAAACCGAAGACGATGTTAAGTAGTTTATGATACCTTGCCATCGGAAAGTATTTCCACAACCCCAGTAATTCGATTGTGGATTACAATCTTTCGTAGAAGTTTCTATGTTACGTAATCCATGGGAGGGTACATAAGATTCGGTCTGGCCGAACTTACGGCCGTATATGCTTGTTAAATTTTTGATGGATTTGTCAAGGGGTACATTTTCTTGTGGAGATTTTGGGGATAATAAGTGAATTGTAGATTTCAAGTACAATAGGTATATACAACCTTAAATTCGGCCGGATTTATAGAATTTATGTTCCTTATAATAAAGAAAATATATAAACGACTCACAAGGGTTAAACGAGAGGATATATTTTACGATTCAAAATAAAATCAAGATTTTTAAACAAGTATATACCGCCGTAAATTCGGCCAGACAAAATTTCAAGCAAATCAGGGTAAAACTCTGGCTTTAGAGGCCATGTCAGCATGGTTGTCACAGCTGATAGAATTCTACTACAAATGGTAAATTTTTTCTGTTGGTTAGATTGGAAGATTTGTTGGCGTTTTGGTAGATTTTTCAAAATATTCTGCCTCCACGAAAAAATCTCAATTACTCTGCTATTAAATTTATATTTAACGAATTTGAATACAGAGAAACAGGATTATAAAGACTATTTCACTTTAAAAGGAGATTTTTGGGTTTACAAGCAGCCTTTATTTCCGAAATGTTTCATGAGGATGCTTCTGATCGAAATATTTATGCCTGTATTCATAACAATTTACTGATAATTTATCGATTAAATTTGTAAGAGAAATTTGGTAAGAGTAGCTTTAAAGTTTGCGTTAACTTTTTTCAATATGGTGGCTAATGAATATCTTCAAAAGTCCTAATTTTCTTGCTAGGTCATGTTTACTGTCCTATGACACCGACTATCAAAGTACATTGCAATACCCCCATACTAACTGCTCTTTTTTGCTGGAAATTGTTTTTTTCCTTTTTTGATTCAATCTAAAATTCACAATTCAAGGGTTTTTGTTTTGTATGAAATATATTTTGTTTCTATACAATCTAGTAAAATTTGATCAACAACTTAAAATTAGATTTTTTGTAGGTGGTAGAGTTTTGGGAGAATTTTCACGAAATTTTGGTAGATTATTATTTAATTAAGTGGCAATCGTGCATGTAAGTGCAAATCGTGTGAAAGATGTATATGGGAGCTATGTCCAAATCTGAACCGATTTCAATTAAATTAAACACACTTCACGACACTACTAATTATACTTCTTGTGCAAAATATTAAGCTAATCGTAGGAAAACTCTGTCATTTAAATGCTTATCGGGCGAAAGATATATATGGGAGCTATATCTAAATCTGAACCGTTTTCTTATAAAATAAATAGGGTTATATTCTTACCCACAACAGAAACTTGTGCTAAATTTGAATTTGATTGGACCAAAACTGTGATCTAGGCATTGATTACAAAAATGTGTTCACAAACAAACGGACGGACGGACATGGCTAAATCGACTCTGGACCCGACCCTAAGCATTATTGCCAAAGGCATCTTATGTCTATCTGATCTTCTTCCGGGTATTGCTGTGGCGATAATGTGCAGGCTATACTTAAAAAACGATATGGACCAATTTTTGGTACACCGAATAGGATAAAATTTGCACCTCAAGGAAACTCCGGAAACCAAATCTAAAGATAGGTTTATAGGGGAGCAATATATAACTTAGACATATATAGACTTGTTAGAGGTCATACACTAACATCACATACCAAATTTCAACCAGATCTTCCAAGAGCGTCCGCAAGACAAACCTGGGGGTCGGTTTATATGGAGGAGGCTATACCTAACAGTGGTCCGATATGGCCCATTTCCAATACCATACGATCTATATCTATAAAAACGAATTGTGTCAAGTTTCAAGTCGATATCTTGTTTCGTTCGGAAGTTTGAGTGATGTCAACAGACGGACGGACACGCTTGATCGACTCAGAATTTCATCACGACCAAGATAACATATAATATATGGAGCCTGAGAGCAATATTTATTAAGTTAATATACGCTCATACTATGGTGGGGAGTATAAAAACGAAACAAGTATATACGGCAATAAGTTGGGCCCAACCGAATCTTATGTATGTGTATCGATCCCTGTATTGGTATAGCCACAAATAGACCGATCTCCATATTTGACTTCTTGGGCTTCTAGACACGGCAATATTTATTTGATTTGCCTGAAATTGGAAATCTAGACATATTTTTGGCCCAGCCAGGGCTGTGGAGCCGGAGTCGGAGTCTGAAGATTTTGCTGGAGTCAGAGTCGTAAAAATTTTGCTCGACTCCGACTCTGGCTAAATCAAATTTTTTAAAATACTTCACATTTTTGTAACTAAGCAAGTTTTTACGCAAATTAGTTTCCATTGCTTTATTCATTCGATCAATGTACAGCATGATTGTAAATGAAAATCAACTTCCGATTACGGCTATCTTTTTATGACTAGCAGATGGGCTGGATCGATCAATTTTAATGCTCATATCAATTTATTTGAAATATTTCGAACAATCGAAATTATTTTTTTTTTTAATTTTATTTTAAGGCCATATACATATGTGGAATATTGACAGAAAATTTTTTCAAAGTTGTTTTTTATAGAAAATGTTATTTCTATAAAAAGTTTTGTCAAAATTTGATTACTATAGAAATATTTTTTTCTATAAAAAATTTTGTCAAAATTTTATTTCTATAGAAAATTGAGTCAAAATTTTTTTTCTATAGAATATTTTGCAAAATTTTATTTCTAAAGAAAATTTTGCAAAATTTTGTTTGTTACACAAAAATTTTTTCAAAATTTTATTTCTATTGATAATTTTATTTCTATAAAAATTTAAGTCAACATTTTATTTCTATAAAAATTTAAGTCAAAATTTTATTTCTATAGAAAAATTTGCCAAAATTTTATTGTAATAGATTTTTTTGTTAGAAAATTTGGTCAAAATTTTATTACTATAGAAAATTTAGCCAAATTTTACTACACAAAAATTTTTCTAAAATTGTACTTTTATTGATAATTTTTTCAAAATTTTATTTCTATAAGAAAAAATTGTCAAATTTTATTTCTATAGCAAATTTTCTCAATTTTATTCTTACTGATGCTCACTGCTATAAAAAATTTATTCAAAATTGTATTACTATAGAAATATTTTTTTCTATATAAAATTTAGTCAAAATTTTATTTCTATAGAAAATTTAGTCAAAATTTTGTTTCTATAGAATATTTTGCAAAATTTTATTTCTATAGAAAATTTTGCAAAATTTTCTTTGCTACACAATTTTTTTTAAATTGTATTTCTATTGATAATTTTTTCAAACTTTTATTTCTATAAAAATTTTTGCGAAATTTTATTTCTATAAAAATTTTATTTAAAATTTTATTTCTATATATTTGGTCAAAATTTTTCCAAAATTGTATCCTCACTGATACTCACTGCTAAGTCGAAAACTTGTAGAAATGACTCAAGTTTTAAAATTTTTCAATGAATGCATTGTTGCGAAATTGTCTAAACAATTATAAATATTGCCCAAATATTGCCCGAGTTTTGTAAAAGTCTGATTTGAGATTTTATCAAAATGTAGATCTAAATACAAAGTTGTGCAGAGTATATTATAGTCGGCCCGCCCGACTTTAGACTTTCCTTGCATTTTTATTTTTTGTTAAAATTGTGTTACGTCCCATAACGTTAGATTTAAATTTTAAGTACATAGATTTTGTAGAAGTATATACAATTTTGTCTAAATCGATTCAGATTCAAATTCATGCATATGGGAGTATAAACCTTTATATAGCTCGCAACAAATTTAAAGGATTTGAGATAGTATCAATAATTTTGGTTAAGAAATACATATACTGTTGGTATCTTCTCATATTATGATGGGTATTTATATCATTATTTTATTTATTAAACATTGTCCTAAATTTGAAATGTAGAGTTCTATTGGCATCTAATGTGAAATTAAGACTTTTTTTTTGCAAACATAAATAAATATGATATGATTATATCGATTTACTTACGGTAACCCCACAATAGAACTACAAATTAGTGGTATTAAAATGAGATTTAGTTATGTTACCCGGAGTCGACTCCGGAGTCGGAGTCGAGCTGATGAAAAATGCTGGAGTCGGAGTCGAGCAAAATTGGCTCGACTCCACAGCCCTGGGCCCAGCGAGACCCAGCGTGTCGAATTTAAAATTTATTGGTCCATTTTTCAGTAAAGCCTCTATATAGACCGATGTTATTTATTGAGCGGATATAAGACACACTGGTAATCCGAATGGCTTCAAACTAAAAGTAAAACTTCCACATTTTACTTACCACAAGTTTGTCATTCCATTTGTAACACACCAAAATATCGATTTCCGACTATATAAAGTATATATATTCTTGATCAGGGAGGAATTCTAAGACGATATAAGCATGCCCGTCTGCCTGTGTGTCTCTTGTACTCACGCTACAGCCTTTAATAATGGCGCTATTGTCCTGAAATTTGGCACAGATTAGTTTTTTGTTTGCAGGTAGGTCAAGTTCGAAGATGGGATATATCGGTCCACGTTTTGATATAGCCCCATATAAGCCTACCCCCCCCATTGAAGTATAAAGGTGTTTTAGAACCATAAATAGGTTTTCAGAAAATGGTGTGCAACGGTCCATGTTTTGGTATAGTCCCCATATAGATCGATCTCTTGAGTTTACTTCTTGGTCTTCTAGAAACCATAGTTATTTTGATTTGCTTGAAATTTTGAATGTACTGGCCACAAAAACCTGTATCTGATTTAGGTCCATTTGGTAAGTCAATATAGACCTATTTCACCTCTTGAAGGTATATAAGGCGCACTGATAATGAAAATCGCTTGAAACTGAATGTAAAGTTTTCCGATTTTACGTCTCGTAATCATTTTCATAATGGGGATAAAAGTCTTCAGATTTTAGATTTCAAATCAAGGCACCATTTTTTGCACACTTACACGAGATATTTATGATTCTCCAAAAAATCAACCAAAAATGGATCTAGTCTTCATAGTTAGGTTAGGTTGGGTGGCAGTCCGATGTATCAGGCTCACTTAGACTATTCAGTCCATTGTGATACCACATTGGTGAACTTCTCTCTTATCACTGAGTGCTGCCCGATTCCATGTTAAGCTCAATGTCAAGGGACCTCCTTTTTATAGCCGAGTCCGAACGGCGTTCCACATTGCAGTGAAACCACTAAGAGAAGCTTTGATACCCTCAGAAATGTCACCAGCATTATTGAGATGGGATAATCCACCGCTGAAAAACTTTTTGGTGTTCGGTCGAAGCAGGAATCGAAACCACGACCTTGTGTATGCAAGGAGGGCATGCTAACCATTGCACCACGGTGGCTCCCTTCATAGGTAGAATCTTTAAATTTCTCTTCGGAAAGCATACCGGTTGGTGCTTGGGAGAATATATGTCATCAAAACGGCTGAAACGATTATTATTGATTCAACTTACTGCTGTATATATTTGTTTTTAATTAATTTCTTACACTAAAATTTTTAGTAGAAGCTTACAATTATATTTATAAGTTTATTGTAAATGAATTAATCAATAACTAATTAAATAAAAAATCTAATTGAGAATATTTTGATTTTCTTCATTTTTTGTGAAAATGTGGATGTGCTTACGAAAGTCATTGCCAAAATCCCAGCTAGCATTTGGGTGATTGTTTTAACAAAAATCATGTAAATGAGTCATATTCGAGTACTTTAGGAGATCAAAAACTGCTATGTCAGTTATGTGATTATAATACGATACGAAAATGACTCGCGCTAATGGGCGTAAAATGAGTTCGTTATAAAATACAACAAAAAATAACAAAAATCTAACAAAAACCGTCTAGAGGAGTCATCTTCGAGTACTTTTGGTAATCAAAAACTGCTTAAACAGTTACGGGACCAAAAAATGGCACGAAAATGACTCGCGCTAATGGGCATAAAATGTGTTCGATTTAAAATCGTCTAAAGGAGTCATCTTCGAGTACTTTTGGTGATCAAATAATGATCTTACAGAGTTATTGCAAGTGTTTTTTTATTTAAATCACAATTTTAACGGGGCAATCTCTATAATATTGTCAGAAATATTGTCAGAAACTTCCATTTAATAATAAAAACGATTTAAATGAATTTGAAAATTTGCTACAGGAAAATGAAGAAAAGCTGAAACAAATTGTAAGTATGAAAGACGACGAAACAAACTAACAAATAAAATTGATAATTTATAATTGTTCTTAACACTGTTTACATTTTTTAGAAAGAGGTTACAGCAAAAAGCGGCGGAGAAGGACACGCACAATTTTTAAGATATTCAGTTCGGAAAGTATATTCCGATGAACTGGCTACATTATATGGCTGGAAGGGGACTAGCACTAAGCCCAGTGCTGAAAAATCTTTCATAATAACTTTAATTAAAAGTAAGTAAATATTTATAATACAAATAATAATTAAATTTTATTACAAGAAAATCACTTATATATTTTTAGATATATGTCATCTTAAATACGAAACGACAGACAGGGAAATGAAAGTCGTATTACAAAAACATTTTGTCCATGCTAAGGATCGTTTGACAAAAACGAAAAGAAGTGATTAAGTATATATATTTTTTATTTAATTTTATAAAAATTAATTGTTTTTTTTTTCATTTAAAGAAATATTAACAAATGATTGTTATTTATAATTTTGTTATTAAATTCTAAGTATTTTAATTAAAATAATTATAATACAAATATTAATATTAAATATTTATATTAATAAAAAACACGTATTATTAATTAAAGGGAAAGGGTTCAGAAAAACCGACTCAAAAATGCACTTAGAAGAGTCATTTGCGATTAGAAATATGACTATTAAATGACTCATAAGTGACTCATAAATAGAGTAATATGTGATCAATTAAAGACTCGTAAGGGATTATTATCATAATTGAAAAACGACTCGGAAAAGAATCGCAGATGAGGTATATTAAGACAAAAACTGATCAAAAAACGATTCAAAAAAGACTTTAATGCTACTAAAAAATGAGTCGAAAAAGACTCCAAAATATTATAGAAGAAGACTCATAAATGATTTATAAAGAAGAGTCGCGGGTAGTCACGTTTTTCTCCCGACAAAAGAGTCTTTTATGTTCATAAAATGAGCTCATATTCTGCCTTTTTAATCGCCAAGTAGACTCGAAAAAGACTCGAAAGTGCTTAAACAACGACAAAAATGCTAGCTGGGATATTGGAGTTTGCACCCTTTTTTGGGCAGTCACTAGCCACGGTATCGGGTAAAATTTGATGCCTTCAGAAAATAAATAATTTCCACCGATATCGTCACCATTGCAGTCAATAAAATATAATTGCTATTGCTAGCAATTTGTGTCAGCTACCCTGCACATTACTCTCTGAATTAACACAATAATAATTGACTCAACCATTGTATGTATATCGTGGATAGATGGTAAGAGCTAGCGAATAAGTTCTTCAGCCTTTTTGATAGAGATATGTGTAAATATTCGCCTTATTTTTCTACCGCCTCATGCAATTTCATGGCTTTTCGTAACCAACAGCGTTTGTCCGTCCAGTTGGGTGTCTGTAGGATTTTATTTTTGTATTTCATCTCGATGTGTTATGGTGCTCTTGTTTGGTAGTGTTCGGTAATGATGTTTAACAGGAAATCGTGTCGAACATTTACATATTTATGACAGGACATAGGAGGATACTCTTACATTGTACATTTCATACACGCACACACATACACACACACGGAAATGCCAAGTTCAAAGATAAAGATAGATTCGCTTGTTCACATGCTCGTTAGTGAAACATAACACACGAACATATATACCGTGCACATTGACATTTGTAGATACATATATGTAAATATGTGTGTGAGAAGACAAGCATATCTGCAAAAGAAGAGGCTGATAATCAAATGAAACATATTGGCTGACTGAGCCACTTGATTTAATAAAGTGAAATTAACAACAAAACTAGCAAATGTGGAACAGTTGTCTTGATGATGTTGTCCAACACTCTGTTCGACATGAATTTAATTTTAATCAATGTTCGAGAAGGACATTGTTTCTCACACTTCAAATTCCAGCGTGGAAAATTGGATTAGGTCTTCTCAAATTATGCGGCCTTAATGTCTTGCTTATATAGTCTTCTAAAAATATATGGCAAAACAAGCAATACATTTTTGGTGCATTGGAAACAATAAAGAAATATTTTAGCCTATCAATGCGCATTTAGAAAGTTCAATATAAAAAATAAAATTTTAAGCATTTTTCTTGAAAAAAATTACACCGTAAGATATGATTATACCCTGTACCACTGTGTACTCGCAGAGAAGGAATATGATCACCCCATATATTTCCAATAGCAAAACGGTGAATATGAAACATTTTCTCGCAAAAATTTTGTTTTCTAGCAAACATATACATTGTTGTCGAAATCAGCTCGAATAATACGGTTGCGAAAAATATCTTTTACGGTCAGCGTCCAAAAATAAAATTTTGCTCTTGAAACATCTTTGGGGTGATCATAGAAGGCATTATGGGTGTGGAAATGAGTATAAGTTAGTGCATACGTTTACAACACTCCGAAGCAAACGCGATATACACAGGGTGTCTTTGACAATAATGCTTTGGTAGTCGATTTACCGATGTCTTTCTGACTGGAAACATAGTTTTGTTGTCACAAGTCTATGTCGCAGTTTTAGTCCAATCGACTTTAAATAAGGCACAAGCATATATTTTCTGAGTTAGAATCAATCCCTATTTCAACCCTAAGTTCACCACTGTGGTATCACAATGGACTGAGTAGTCTAAGTGAGCTTGAAATATCGGGCTGCCACTATACCTAACCTAATCTAACCCTATGATGATTTTTTAAGAGCTACAGGAAATTAAAAAAAAAAAACAAGTACATACGGCCGTAAGTTCGGCAGGCGGAATCTTTAGTAACCTCCACCATAGACTGCATCGACAGTTCTACTAAAGACTGTCATCCACAATCGAATTACTTGGTTGTGGTAACACTTGCCTATGGCAAGGCATCTTAAAACTGCTTCTCCGCGGTAATTGGAGAGCCTGAATTGAAATATGGAACTCGCTTTATATGGGGGCTATATTCAAATTTAAACCAAATTTTGTGTGATTGGGAATCGGTTTATCTATATATAACTATAGACCGATATGGACCAACTTTGGCATGGTTGTTAGCGGCCGTATACTAGCACAATGTACCAAATATCAACCGAATCGGATGAAATTTGCTCCACCAAGAGGCGCCAGAGGTCAAATCTGGGTATCAGTTTATATGGGGGATATAATTATGGACCGATATGGACTAATTTTTACATATACTTACACCACGTACCAAATTTCTACCGCATCGGATTCTGGCTTCTCTAAGAGGCTCCGCAAGCCAAATCTGGGGGTAAGTGAGCCTGATACATCGGGCTGCCACCTAACCTAACCTACGTATAGCATACCATATAAACCTATACCCAGACTTGGATTGCGGAGCCTCTAAGAGAAGCAAATTTCATCCGATTTGGTACATGGTGTTAGTATATGGTCTCTAACAACCATGCAAAAATGTGTCCACATCGGTCCATAATTATATATACCCCCCATATAAACCGATCTCCAAATTGGACCTCCGGAGCCTCTTGGAGGAGCAAAATTCATCCGATCAGGTTTAAATTTGGTACGTGGTGTAAGTATATGGCCGCTAACACCTATGCCAAAATTGGTCCATATCGGTCAATAGTTATATATAGCTGATCCCCAATCACAAAAAAATTTTATTCCTATTGAAAATTTTGTCAAAATTGTATTTCTATAGAAAATTTTGTCAAAATTTTATTTCTTTAGAAAATTTTGTCAAAATTTTATTTCTATAGAAAATTTTCTCAAAATTTTATTTCTATAGAAAATTTTGTCAAAATTTTATTTCTATAGAAAATTTTGTCAAATTTTATTTCTATGAAAAATTTTGTCAATATTTTATTTCTATAGAAAATGTTGTCAAAATTTTATATCTATAGAAAATTTTATTTCTAAAGAAAATGTTGTGAAAATTGTAATTCTATAAAATTTTTTGTCAAAATTTTATTTCTATGAAAAATATTGTCAAAAATTTTTTCTATAGAAAATTTTGTCAAAATTTTATTTCTATAGAAAATTTTGTTAAAATTTTATTTCTGGGAAAATTTTGCTAAAATTTTATTTCTACAAAAAAAAAAAAATTGGCAAACTGAATTATATAAGTATTTAATCGGCCTTTTTTTAGTTTATTAAATATCACGTATGGACTCACTTACAATTTAGAAGACGATGTTAAGATGTTTTAAGATACATTGCCATCGGCAAGTGTTACCGCAACCCAAGTTTCTACGCAATCCATGGTGGACCTTCGGCCTGGCCGAACTTACGAATATACTTGTTATAATGGAAGCAATATTAGTGGCATACAACCGTAGGTTCAGAATCAACTATAGCTCCTAATATCAGACATTTCTGTTCAAAACTCCTATAGCTATGTACCCCTTAATATTCATACATATGGAAATGCGGGTTATCTCCCAATCCTATACCACTCATACCCCACAAACAATGTTTACTAATTCAGTAAGGGTTGTTTAGGGTATGATATAGTCACCCTCGCCCGACTTTCTACTTTACTCACTTTCTTTCTACTTTATGCCACTAATAATGGACTCAATATTAGTGGCATACTAACTCTGTAGGTTCAGAATCAACTATAGCTCCTAATATCAGAAATTTCTGTTCAGATTGTGATAAAACTCCCATAACCATGTACCCCTTAGTGTTCTTAAATATGGAAATGCGGTTTATCTTCCAAACCTATACCATTGATACCCCACAAACAATAATTACTAATTCAGTAGTAGTAAAGGGTGTAATATAATCAAACCCGCCCGACTTTACTTACTTGTTTTATAATAATGTGTTACCTTAAGCCTTCAGAATCTAATCCAGCATAGAGTCCTTTGAACCGAAGCTACTTTTTACCTGCAAAAAAACAGTCAAAGAGAGAATTAAATATAGCTCTCGTAGTTTACATACAAGGACTGTGACATTAAAAGTCGAAAGCCCTCGTTTGTACGCCACCATATTAATGAATTGATATTTTGTTATATTTTTTATTATCTCGCAATTTTTATTATAATTGAATTTATTATGTTTATATTGAATTTATTCAGAATTGTTAGTAATTAAAATGAAATATTCAGAATTGTTAGTAATTAAAATGAATTTATTATCCGTTAAAGTTGGAGTTTGAATTGATCGGACATTTGGCAGCGCCATCTATAGGGTAAGAGGGTATGACTCAAGGTTGATTCAGTAGTTTGACAGATGAGATGTGTGGGTGCGTATGTGTGATATAGCAACTGCCTATAAAAGACGATCGTACTCGCTAACTAGGCCAGTTGGTCAGTGGCAGTCACACAGGCAAGAGCTCCGGAGTAGAAGTTGATCTGCACTCCAAAAGTAAATAGTGTTAGTAAGCAGTGGAGTTGATCTCCCAGTAGTCATAATAGAGTTGAGCTCCCATCTTATTGTGTACAGTGGAGTTAAGCTCCCAGTGAAGTGGAATTGAGCACTTACAGAAGTTGAGCTCTCATTTGATTGAGGTAGAGGAGTTGAGTTCCCAGTGGAGATTTTGAGGTAGAGAGGTTGAACTCCCAGTGGGGATTTTGTGGTGAAGTCGAACTTCCAGTGGGGTTTTTGGTGGTGGAGTGTAGCTCCATGTATTAAGAGTGGACGAGCTCCCGCGTGATTTGAGTGTGAATTTTGCGGCGGAGTTGAGCTTCCCGGCGTTTTGTTTCCATGCTATAGGTGGAGTCGAGCTCCCAGTAGAGGTGTGCGCGTGACTCACGAAAATTTTTGTGAGTCGCGCTGATGGTAACGGCGTGAGTGTGCGTGATCAACCAACCAAATGTCGTGCGTGAGTAACGGATTTCGGAAAAACACGCTCACAAAAATAATCCCGCTTACGAACATAAAATTCTTACGAGTTGAATTCATTTATAATTTTAGTGACATTCTAAGAGTTAAGAGTTTTATAACGGCCTCGATTTTAATCATGCTCATATTTTCAGTGAGGTTCTATAAGTAAATAACTCATAAAATTATTCGTGAGTCACGACATTTTTCGTGAGTCACGACATTTAAAAAAATTTTGTGCGTGAGTACAAATTTTCTTTTCGTGAGCGTGAGTCCTACCAAAAAATATCGTGCGTGAATAAAATTTCTCCGTCGTGAGTGTGCGTGAGCGTGAGCAAAATATTACTCACGTGCACACCTCTATCTCCCAGTGGAGATTTTGCGGCGGAGTTGAGCTCCCTGTATTAAGGGTGGGTCGAGTTGAACTCCCGTGTGATTTGAGGAGTAGAGCTCCCAGTAGGGATTTTGCTGGGGGAATTGAGCTCCCCGGTGATTTATTTCAAGATTAAAGGTGGAGAAACTTAACCCCGTAATCGATCTTATTCTTGTTTAGGATTGAATTGGTAATTTTAATTAAGCCCAAACTCTGATATGTTTTGGATTTTAATTTTAGGCTCAGTAATGGCTACGATTCAAATGGCAATGTCCTACTTACATTTTTTAAGTCAATCTGTTTCCAGCCAATCTGTTAAACTGTCATAATCTCTAATAAACGCTTGTCCTTTATAGTTTCTTTCCTGTTTAAATTTCGTTCGTTTCGTTTAAGAACCCTAGGCAGGACAGTACATTTGGAAATGTTTCTAAATTTTGTTCAAAATGAACTTCAATTCATATCCTTTGAGTTCATATGGCTTGTTTTGCGGTTGAATAATTTTTATGGAACATCTGCTCAATAACGCCACACTCTGCAACTCACACACACACGTACACAAATCCAAAATTGCTTCATACCAGCACTCAAAAATATATCGAATGACTATGGTGTTGCATTCCTGCATCTGTGAACATACATTTGTCCAAACCACAATGGGTGCAACCAGGCATATACAATTCAATGTTTTGGAATTAGTCAGTCAATATACATATGGGTGGCACTTACCCATCATCATCATCATCGTCATTTTTGGTCACTCAATGCGGACCGAGATAACGATGATGAGGACGCGGATGATACTTGGCTACCCAAATTGCCCTTGTTTAGAAATTATGTGCTCTGGGCGCAGTGTCCATGTCACTCGTAGCAAATTAACCATGGTCAACAAAAAAAGTTAATTTCCAACACGATACGTGTGTCGGTTAGCTGGAGTAGAACAACAAAAGGCAATCTATGTTAATGTGTTAGCAGTGTGAATTACAACAAAATCCAAATGATATCTAGTCCACTTGATGAGGAGAGCAAACTCAGTATCCATGGAAATGTGCGGGCGCCGATAGATGGATACATGCATGAACGCACAGACGGATAAATGTCCATCGTATTGACGTTAGTGTTTGTTGGTTTTGCACATTGTCTATTTCACTAAAAACCATTGGACAAAGTGTCAGGCATCAATTGAAATTAACAGCTCTCAAAACGTAAACATGATGAGCTTTGCAATGGTTCGACACCTACAATTATTAGGGTGGATCCATTGCACGACTCATTTCATATGTTAGTTGAGTAGGATGAACTTTTATAGTAGTATCTTATACCACTGTGGGCAAAAAATCGTAAGACTAATTCATTTCAATTTCTCGCTGAATCCCAATTGCTATACCCTCCACCACACACGCAGAGAAGGAATGTGTAATTTTTGACGGTGAACATGGAACATTAGTGTAGCAAAAATGTTGTTTTCTCGGCAAACATATACATGGCTGCCGTTATCAGATACATAATTATCGAGCATTGGCGGAGCTAGGAAATTTCTTAGCCCTCCAAAAAAATTTCATATATATAACAGGTTGGCTGATAAGTCCCTGGTCTGACACATAGATGGCGTCGCTAGTATTAAATGCATATTATTTTTATACAGTACTAACCTTCAAATGATTCGTGTCAAAATTTGACGTCTGTAAGACAATTAGTTTGTGAGTAGAGCGTCTTTTGTGAAGCAACTTTTATTATTGTGAAAAAAATGGAAAAAAAGGAATTTCGTGTTTTGATAAAATACTGTTTTCTGAAGGGGAAAAATACGGTGGAAGCAAAAACTTGGCTTGATAATGAGTTTCCGGACTCTGCCCCAGGGAAATCAACAATAATTGATCGGTATGCAAAATTCAAGCGTGGTGATATGAGCACGGTGAACGCAGTGGACGCCCGAAAGAGGTGGTTACCGACGAAAACATCAAAATGATTTTGAATGACCGTAAAATGAAGTTGATCGAGATAGCAGAGACCTTAAAAATATCAAAGGAACGTGTTGGTCATATCATTCATCAATATTTGGATATGCGTAAGCTCTGTGCAAAATGGGTGCCGCGCGAGCTCACATTTGACCAAAAACAACAACGTGTTCATGATTCTGAGCGGTGTTTGCAGCTGTTAACTCGTAATACACCCGAGTTTTTCCGTCGATATGTGACAATGGATGAAACATGGCTCCATCACTACACTCCTGAGTCCAATCGACAGTCGGCTGAGTGGACAGCGACCAGTGAACCGTATACGAAGCGTGGAAAGACTCAAAAGTCCGCTGGCTAAGTAATGGCCTCTGTTTTTTGGGATGCGCATGGAATAATTTTTATCGATTGAGAAGGGAAAAACCATCAACAGTGAATATTATATGGCGTTATTGAAGCGTTTGAAGGTAGAAATAGCGGCAAAACGGCCCCATATGAAGAAGAAAAAAGTGTTGTTCCACAAAGACAACGCACCGTGCCACAAGTCATTGGGAACGATGGCAAAAATTCATGAATTGGGCTTCGAATTGCTTCCCGACCCACCGTATTCTCCAGATCTGGCCCCCAGCGACTTTTTCTTGTTCTCAAACCTCAAAAGGATGCTCGCAGGGAAAAACTTTGGCTGCAATGAAGAGGTGAAGAGATGTTGAATAATAATAACAAGTATATACGGCCGTAAGTTCGACCAGGCCGAAGCTTATGTACCTTCCACCATGGATTGCATAGAAACTTCTACTGAAGACTGTCATCCACAATCGAAGTACTTGGGTTGCGGTAACACTTGCCGATGGCAAGGTATCTTAAAACTTCCTAACACCGTAATATATACCACATAGTCCATACGTGGTATATATTAAACTAAAAACGGCCGATTAAATACGTATATAATTAAGTTTAAAGTTTCTATAGAAATAAAATTTTGACAACATTTTCTATAGAAGTAAAATTTGGGAAAAAAATTCTATAGAAATAAAATTTGGAAAAAAATTTCTATAGAAATAAAATTTTGGCAAAATTTTCTATAGAAATAAAATTTGGAAAAAAATTTCTATAGAAATAAAATTTTGGCAGAATATTCTATAGAAATAAAATTTTGACAAAATTTTCTATAGAAACAAAATTTTGACAAAATTTTCTATAGAAATAAAATTTTGACGAAAGTTTCTATAGTAATAAAATTTTGACAAACTTATCTATAGATATAACATTTTGACAATGTTTTCTATAAAAATAAAATTTTGGTAGATTATTTGAGTTGCAACCATGATTATGAACCGATATCATATGCTGATACCATGTACCAAATTTCAACCGGATCCGATGAAATTTGCTTCTCTTAGAGGCTCCGCAAGCCAAATCTGGGGATCGATTTATATGGGGGCTATATATAATTATGGACCGATATGGTCCATATACTAACACCACGTACCAAATTTCAACAGGATCGGATGAATTTTGCTCCTATAAGACGCTCCGGAGGTCAAATCTGGGGATCGGCTTATATGGGGGCTCTATATAATTATGGACCGATATGGACGAATTTTGGCATACTTGTGCCAAGCTTCAAGTGGATATCATGTTTCGTTCGGAAGTTAGCGTGATTTCAACAGACGGACGGACGGACGGACGGACATGCTCAGATCGACTCAGAATTTCACCACGACCATGAATATATATACTTTATGGGGTCGTAGAGCAATATTTCGATGTGTTACAAACGGAATGACAAATATATATATATATATATATATATATATATATATATATATATATATATATATATATATATATATATATATATATATATATATATATATATATATATATATATATATATATATATATATATATATATATGGAAATCATTTTTTTTTTATTTCTATATAACAGTTTGTCAAAATTTTATTTCTATAAAAAATGTTGTCAAAATTTCTTTTCTATAGAAAATTTTGTTAAAATTTTATTTCTATTGAAAATTTTGTCAAAATTTTATTTCTATAGAAAATGTTGTTCAAATTTTTAATTCTATAGAAAATGTTGTCCAAATTTTAATTCTATACGAAATTTTGTCCATGTAGACTGGGAAAAAAGCATGCCCTTTCCCAAAGATTTTGTGTTTACTTTAAAAAATTTTGTATTGATTCCGAGTCAAAGAAGCGGAGAATACAAGTAAGGATATTTTTAGGACACAAGTCTCTTTTAAATTTGGGGTTTGTGTACTTGTTTTTAGGAAGCAAATTTTAATTTTTCGCTTTTTCAGATTTTTTTCTTCATATGCTATCAAAGTCCTTTAAAAACGAGTTAACGACAAAATTAAGACTCGACTTCCGGTAGAAATTATTCTATTTTTCAAGTAAAAACGTCTTTAAAATAAAATGTTGAAAAACGTGTCCTATATTTGAACGATTTTTGCTTTGTAGACAAGATGCAAAAAGACAACAAAGTTAAAGACAATTTCATTAAATTTAAAGAATTTTTCTAAAATATTAAAGTCAAGTTGACCTTAGCCCAAACATGTTTTCTTTCATGTTATGACACCCATTTTTAAGTCAAATCACTTAATTATGACAATACAACTCCATTGAAAAGTTTATCGACTTTTGTACAAGGAAAAAACTTTATATTAGAGAAATGCGTCTTCTATGCCAAGCAAAATTTGCATTTGTATTTTAAAGACATGAAATTTTTGACCTCAGGACAATATTTTTTTCAGTGTATGAACTAACTTACAATTTAGAAGACGGTGTTAGGAAATTTTAAGATACCTTGCCATCGACAAGTGTTACCGCAACCCACGTAATTCCCGCTATATCTGGCCTTTATTGGCCCTTTTAGCGATTTTTATTTTTTTTTATTTTCGACTGATTCTATTGAAAGAGGGACAGTGAAAAGTTTATCGATTTTGGACAAGAAAAAAACTTTATACTAAATATATGCGTCTTCTATGCTAAGCAAAGGACATAAAATCTTTGGTCTCACGGCAATATTTTTTCAATTCACCAAGGTGGCTCCTGTAGCACATCACGTTGTTGCTTTATATATAACAACAAATTCAAAGGTAATAATAATTGGACTTTGAAATTATCATTGGAGGCGTTCATTTTACGCTCTAAACCCCAGAGGGGAAATATGATCACCTCTTTGACCAACAATTATGGGTTCAGTACAGTGTTCACATTACCCTAATACAATTCATTCTTCTTGCATTTGCTCCCATTGTTTATTTTTATGAGCAGTTTGTGTAGGAAAAGAGGATATACGTGAGTCATTGCCTAGGATATAGTCAGTATGCGTTCGTGTTTGTAAATGCTTTAATTTAATCGATTAACACTTGTATGTTTACACACTCATGACAAACTCTAAAAGGCCTCTAACATTAATCTCGCCACACTTCTCCAACATTATCTCTTTCAAGTTTTGGCGAACACTGCACGCCATTTGACGGCAGACAGAAAGTTGATAGAATTTGACACTGCTCACTGATGGTTTAAGGGATTTGAAAAGTTAAGAAGTGGTCTTTTTTGCATGTGGAAGTGGGAAGTCAAAAGTAAGGTAAGGTCTCTGATTTAAAATGTCCTAACATATTGCAGTATTATATCAGCTACACTCCTTATTTTCTCAGAATATTTTAAGTACATCGTTTCAGTTATTGCAATCAGAAAATTAATACAAAGGACTATTGATTAAAATACCAAAAGTTCAAGTCTATGCAATTCCTTATTCAAGAAATTATTTAGGAAAATTTCATAGTTTGAAAAAATTGGTGTTCAAAATTAAAAAAATGACTTTAGTGCCATACGAAGTTCATGATGGGCGCATTATTGGCAAAAATGTACAAATTTTAAGAAATTCTGAACAATTTTGTGGGAGACACGAATTTAGTTTATCTTTATGCTTCATTTGTGTATAATTTTTTCTCTGTTTTAGATAATTGAACTAACGTATTAAAGTCATGGAAACTTTCTTAAAACGTAATAATTCCATGAACTACAATGGAATTAGATCGGCTTTAGTGAAATATAGGGTTCACTTTTTTTGAGTGTATACCATATTCCCATAGTAACTATAGCATAGAGAATTTTACGCTTGAGAACATTACGAATTTTCAAAATCTAGATGTTCGAATGGATTCTCGTCTCGATATTGGTTCTCATATTGAATGTTGTGTTGTCATCCTTTGACGACGGATGGGACATATATGTCCCATTTCGTATTTTTCTCTTTAAAAAAATTTGGTTAATTTTAGAAAATTTAGAAAAAAATTATAAAATTTAAAGAAACAGTATCACAAACGCTGAAATCACGCCAATGTCATAAAAATAAGTAAATACTTTTCGACAAATTCAAGGAAACTTATGGGACATAATTAATTTTTAAAATGTTGTGGTTTGAAGGAAAAAATTGTTGTTCAAAATTGCAAGAATGTCTTTGGTGTCAACGAAGTTTCAGATGGGCGCATTTGCAGTAAAATTTACAAAGGTAAAGCAATAATGAACTATTATTTGTTTATGGTTCATTTCTGTATATTTTTTTTTCATTTAACTAACGTACGCAAAAAATTATTAGAGTTAAGTAATTCCATGAACAAAAATATTGTAACAATTCTATTTCTATAAACAATTTTGTCAAAATTTTATTTCTATAGAAAATTTCGACAACATTTTATTTCTTTAGAAAATTTCGTCAAAATTGTAGTTCTACACTCAAAAAAAGGGGACGCCAATGCCAACTGAACGTTATTTTAGCTCATGAGGATTAGTTGATTTTAGTTACATTTTGCCCCATGTGAGCAAATGTTCCTTATTTGATTCCTAATTTAAATATTTTTTTGCTAATTTTAATGAGTGAACCAAAATTACAAAAAAAGTTGTATACAAATATGGTTTTGTTTTACAAAAAAAAAAAATAGTTCATATTTTCCTAAAATGATACAAGTTTGCTAAAATTGGATTCATAAGTCTCTCAAGTGACTAAAATTTTACTAAAATTGTACCTGTCTTCAAGTTCGTACAGCGCTAAGGACATTGTCAAAATTTTATTTCTTAGAAATTTTTATTAAAATTTTATTTCTATAGAGAATTTTGTTAACATTTTATTTCCATAGAACATTTTGTCAAAATTCTATTTCTATAAAAATTTTTGTCAAAATTTTATTTCTATAGAAAATTTTGTCATAATTTTATTTCTATGGACATTTTTTTTCAAAATTTTACTTCAACAGAAAATTTTGTCAATTTTTTTTTCTATAGAAAGGTTTGTCAAAATTGTATATCTATAGATTGTCAAAATTTTGTGAACATTTTATTTCTGAAGAAAAGTTTGTTAAAATTTTATTTGTATACGTTTCTAAAGAAAGTTTTGTCAAATATTTATTTCTATATATAATTATGTCAAAATTTTATATCTGTAGAAAATTTTGTCAAAAATTTATTTCTACAGAAAATTTTTTAAAATTTTATTTCTTTGGATTGTCAAAATTTTGTTGGCATTTTATTTCTAAAGAAAAATTTGTCAAAATTTTAATTCTATAATTTGACAAAATTTTATTTCTATAGATAGTTTTGTCAAATAATTATCTCTATATTAATTATGTCAAAATTTTATTTCTATAGAAAATTTTATCAAAATATTATTTCTATAGAAAATTTTGTTAAAATTTTATTTCTATAGAAAATTTTGTTAAAATTTTATTTCTAAAGAAAATTTTGTAAAAATTTTATTTCGATAGAAAATTATGTCAAAATTTTATTTCGATAGAAAATTTTGTCAAAATTTTATCTGGATAGATTGTCAAAATTTTATTTTTATAGAAAAGTTTGTCAAAATTTTATTTCTATAGAAAGTTTTGTCAACATTTTTATTTCTATATAAAATTTTGTCAAAAATTTTATGTCGATAGAAAATTTTGTCAAAATTCTATTTCTACAGAAATTTTATTTCTATGGAAAATTTTGTCAAAATTTTATTTCTATAGAAAATTTTATCAAAATATTATTTCTATAGAAAATTTTGTTAAAATTTTATTTCTAAAGAAAATTTTGTTAAAATTTTATTTCTAAAGAAAATTTTGTCAAAATTTTATTTCGATGGAAAATTTTGTTAAAATTTTATTTCTAAAGAAAATTTTGTCAAAATTTTATTTGGATAGATTGTCAAAATTTTATTTTTATAGAAAAGTTTATCAATATTTTATTTCTATAGGAAGTTTTGTCAACAATTTTATTTCTATATAAAATGTTGTCAACAATTTTATTTCTATATAAAATTTTGTCAAAAATTTTATGTCGATAGAAAATTTTGTCAAAATTTTATGTCGATAGAAAATTTGTCAATATTTTATATCGATAGAAAATGTTGTCAAAATTTTATGTCGATAGAAAATTTTGTCAAAATTTTATGTCGATAGATAATTTTGTCAAAATTCTATTTCTACAGAAATTTTATTTCTATGGAAAATTTTGTCAAAATTTTATTTCTATAGAAAATTTTGTCAATATTGTATTTCGCTAGAAAATTTTGTCAAAATTTTATTTTTATGGAAAATTTTGTCAAAATTTTATTAAAAATTTGTAAAGTACCTCTTAGTTGGAGAGAAATATGTTGCAATATCTGCCAAAACATCAAGAATTCTACCAATCTACCAAATATAAAAAATTAAAATTTTTTGGTAGAATTCTACCAACTGTGGTAACCGTGGATGCAGCACTACCAGTATCACGGTAACGAGCAATGATACAAGAAATAAAAGATGTATTCACATTTAAATTTTGGTGGGCCCTAACGATTGTGGTTTTGCATCCAAAAATAAAGCAGTCACACTATCACGATTAAGTCTATTCCATTGCATCACGATTAACTTTATTTCTGAATGAAATAGATCAAAATGCTTTGAAGGCTTGTAAACAATAAAATGAACTGTCAGTGCAATAAATCCGTCAGCTGTCAGATGAGCGTTTAGCAACCTGAAATTAGGGTAGTTTCAAGTTGTAGCCCGCTTTATTTGAGGCTTGCTTAGTTGGTCGCAATACGTATCAGCCACCCTGTATATATCAATTATAAGCAAAATATTATGCTTACGAATTCTCTTATTCGATATCCTATACAATTGCTTATTAGTGTACATTTTTATAATGCAACTGCCTCCAGGATATGCCTTATTGGACAGATATCATAAGCACGTATTTTGGTATACAATCTGTGGTAATACAAATGAATATGCGCGTGAGTGTGTGTGAATATACTATCACATATACACAGTTATTTGATTGTGTGTGTGTGGTTGATTCTCTTGTTTATAGGGAAAAATTGTAACCGACAATATAAACATCGAACGTTGTGGACATTGTTGTGATATTTGCTTTGTCACTTTTGTTATGCCACTTTACCAGAGATGGAGTACATCACATCAAGGGTAATGATGATGACATACATCTACTTACTTGCCTATGGACGCAGACACATATTATCTCGGCCACCAAGGGCATCAAAGAAACTGAAATACTCATCTGTTCTGGATTCAATTTGAGGGAAGGGCGGGAAGGACATAAGCATTGTCCTTTGGCCAGGCTAACAGTCAGTTAGTTTGTATTTTGTCAATATTTTAGTGTGTAGTGTAATCTGTGTGCAGGTGAATGTGAGAATAAATTTTGCAGAAAAACAGATGCTAACTACCTTTTGTTGTGAATATTAAAAAAGGGCCTTTTCATACAGATTATAAAGGATAAATTTAAACAAATTGTGGTAAATTAATCTATGACGTGTATTAAAGAGTTTATAATACGAAGCACATTAAAAATGTCTGGTGTATTGGATTGTCATTTATGATTTTTGTATATCCATATGAGGTTTTACATAGGAAATTAACACCGGAAATAAGACACGAACTTCTTCGTTTTGAAATATCGCATGTTTTGAAATATTGGAGTTAAGGAAGGCGTTTCGTACACTGAAACAAAATCATGCCCGGTTCCAAAGATTTAGTCTTTACTCTAATGATTTTGGTATCGATTCCGAGCCAAAGAAGCGGAGAATTCAAATAAGCATACTTCTAAAACATATTTCTCTTTAAATTTGAGTTTTGTGTACTTGATTCTAGGAAGCAAATTTTAATTTTCGTTTTTTTTTAGATTTTTTTCTTCAATGTTATGATACCCATTTTTAATTCGAATCACTTAATTCTAATGACAATACGACTTAATTGAAAAGTTTATAGACTTTTGGGAAAGGAAAAAAAAACTTTTTATTAGAGAAACGCTTCTTCTATGCTAAGCAAAATTTACCTTCGTATTTTAAGGGCATGAAATCTTTGGCCGACAATATTTTTATACCCTCAACCATAGGATGGGGGGTATACTAACTTTGTCATTCCGTTTGTAACACATCGAAATATTGCTGTAAGACCCCATAAAGTATATATAAAGGGTGATACGGTCAAAATTTGGTCAATATAAACTTGACGTATTTCTTTCAATTTTGCATTTAAAAAACCTGAACACCCCTCATTTTGAAGGTGTGTGTGTGTAGAATGTTGCTCCTATTCTGATTTTGGAACTCATTCTTCAGTTGTCAAAATGTCGTCCAAGCAAGAAGAGCAGCGTATCAAAATTTTGCTCGCGCATCGCGAAAATCCGAGCTACTCGCACGCAAAGCTGGCAAAATCGCTAAAAGTTGCCAAATCAACCGTTACAAATGTAATTAAAGTCTTTGGGGAACGTTTGTCGACACCCAGGAAGTCTGCATCGGGGGGAAATCGAAAACCGGAAGCCGCTGAGACGACAAAGAGAGTTGCCGGTAGTTTCAAGCGAAACCCTAACCCTCTCTCCGAGATGCCGCAAATAAGCTGGGTGTATCGTCTACAACCGTGCATCGAGCCAAAAAACGAGCCGGACTATCGACTTACAAGAAGGTAGTGTCTCCAAATCGCGATGATAAACAAAATACGACGGCCAAAGCGCGATCCCGGAGGCTGTACACGACGATGCTGACGAAGTTTGACTGCGTGGTAATGGACGACGAAACCTACGTCAAAGCCGACTACAAGCAGCTTCCGGGACAGGAGTTTTATACGGCAAAAGGAAGGGGAAAGGTAGCAGATATTTTCAAGCACATAAAACTGTCAAAGTTCGCAAAGAAATATCTGGTTTGGCAAGCCATCTGTACCTGTGGCTTGAAAAGCAGCATTTTCATAGCTTCCGGGACTGTCAACCAAGAAATTTACGTGAAAGAGTGTTTGAATAAACGTCTGCTGCCTTTCCTGAAGAAACACGGTTGTTCCGTACTGTTTTGGCCGGATTTGGCATCTTGCCATTACGGTAAAAAGGCCATGGAGTGGTACGCCGCCAACAACGTGTAGGTGGTTCCCAAGGACAAGAACCCTCCCAACACGCCAGAGCTCCGCCCAATTGAGAAATACTGGGCTATTGTCAAGCGGAACCTAAAGAAGACCAAAACAAGTATATACAGCACTAAGTTCGGTCGCGCCGAATCTTAAATACCCACCACCATGAACCAAATATTAGGGTTTCCTTTGAAATTTCAGGAGGGCTTGAGGACTTGAGGACACTTCCCGAAGATAAATTTAAAGATTTCACCTATGAGGACTATATCAGATTCTGGATTTATAAGAACCATTTTTGTTTGAGTTTTAGAGGAATCATTAACATCTCTTGTAAGTGTGCAAGAAAATTATAAAATAACGTCTTGATTTGAAATCTTAAATCTGTAGAAGTAAAATCTGGAAATTTTACATTGAGTTTCAAGCAATTTTCATGATCAATGCGCCTTCTACACTCTCAAGAAGTGAAGTCGGTCTATATGGAGGCATTACCAAATGGACCGATAAAAACTTAATCCGATACACGTTTTTGTGAGCCTAAAATACCAGAATATTTACAATTTCAGGCAAATCAGATAAGTACTACGGTTTCTAGAAACCCAAGGAGTTAAATCGGGAGATCGTTCCTATGGGGGCTACACTAAAATATGGACCGATACTCACCGTTTTCGGCACACCTCTTTATGACCCGAAAATACCTCTAGATTTCCAATTTCAGACAAATAGGATAAAAACTTCGGATTCCAGAAGCCCAAGAAGTAAAATCGGGAAATCGGTCTATATGGGGGCTATACCAAAACATGGACCGATACTCACCATTTTTGGGACACCTCTTTATGGTCATAAAATACCTCTAGATTTCAAATTTCATGCAAATTGGATAAAAACTACGATTTCTATAAGCCCAAGACCCCAAATCGGGAGGTCGTTTTATATGGGGACCATTCCCAAACATGGACTGATACTCACAATTATTAGCACATGTATTTGTGGTCCTACAATACCTCTAGATTTCAAATTTCAGGTAAATTTAATAAAAACTACGGTTTCTATAAGCCCAAGAAGTAAAATCGGGAGATCGGTCTATATGGGGGATATACCAAAACATGGACCGATATTCACCATTTTTGGCACACCTCTTTATGGTCATAAAATACCTCTAGATTTCAAATTTCAGGTAAATTGAATAAAAACTGCGGTTTCTATAAGCCCAAGAAGTAAAATCGGGAGATCGGTCTATATGGGGGCTATACCAAAACATGGACCGATATTCACCATTTTTGGCACACCTTTTTATGGTCATAAAATACCTCTAGATTTCAAATTTCAGGTAAATTGAATAAAAACTGCGGTTTCTATAAGCCCAAGACCCCAAATCGGGAGGTCGGTTTATATGGGGACTATATCAAAACCTGGACCGATATAGCCCATCTTCGAACTTGACCTGCCTGCAGACAAAAGACGAGTTTGTGCAAAATTTCAGCACGATTGCTTCATTATTGAAGACTGTAGCGTGATTACAACAGACAGACGGACAGACGGACATCGTTATATCGTCTTAGAATTTCTCCCTGACCAAGAATATATATACTTTATATAGTCGGAAATCGATATTTCGATGTGTTACAAACGGAATGACAAACTTATTATACCCCCGTCACCATTCTATGGTGGTGGGTATAAAAAACTGCTAAGGACGAGCAGCAGTTCAAGGCAAACTGGCTTTCTGCGGCGAAGAAGGTGGACAAGGTGGCTGTACAAAATCTGATGGCAGGTGTCAAACGTGAGGCCCGGCAATTCGGATTTGGAAAAGCGAAAACCTAACTGAATATTTTTCCTGAAGTTTATACTAATTGAACTTAAAAAATAAATTTAATTTGATTTTTTAAATAAACGATTTCACCGATTTACATGCGTTTTCCCTTGACCAAATTTTGACCGTATCACCCTTTATTCTGGGTCGTGGTGAAATTCTGAGTCGATCTAAGCATTTCCGTCCGTCCGTCTGTTGAAATCACGCTAACTTCCGAACGAAACAAGCTATCGACTTGAAACTTGGCACAAGTAGTTGTTATTGATGTAGGTCGGACGGTATTGCAAATGGGCCATATCGGTCCACTTTTACGTATAGCCCCCCCCCCCCCCCCCCCCCCATATAAACCGACCCCCAGATTTGGCTTGCGGAGCCTATAAGAGTAGCATATTTCATCCGATCTGGCTGAAATTTGGTACATGGTGTAAGTATATGGTCTCTAACAACCATGCATTAATTGGCCCATAGCGGCCCATAATTATATATAGCCACCATATAAACCGATCCTCAGATTTAATCTCCAGAGCCTCTTAGAGGAGCAAAATTCATCCGATCCGGCTGAAATTTGTACATGGTGTTAGTATATGATCTCTAACAACCATGCAAAAATTGGTCCACATCGGTTCATAATTACATATAGTCCCCATATAAACCGATCCCCAGATTTGGATTGCGGATCCTCTAAGAGCAGCAAGTTTCCCCGATCCCGATTTGGTACGTGGTGTTAGTATATGGTCTCTAACAACCATGCAGGAATTGGTCCATATCGGTCCATAATTATATATAGCCTCCATATAAACCTATCCCCAGATTTGTCCTCCGGAGCCTCTTGGAGGGTCAAAATTCATCCGATCCGTTTGAAATTTGGAACGTGGTGTTAATATGTGGTCTCTAACAAACACGCAAGAATTGGTCCATATCGGTGCATAATTATATATAGCCCCCATATAAATCGATCCCCACATTTGAACTCCGGAACCTCTTGGAGGAGCAAAATTCATCCGATTCGGTTGAAATTTTGTACGTGGTGTTATATGCTCTCTAACAACCATGCAAAAATTGGTCCATATCGTCTCTAACAAACACGCAAGAATTGGTCCATATCGGTCCATAATTATATATAGCCCCCATATAAACCGTTCCCCAAATTTGATCTACGGAGCCTCTTGGAAAAGCCGGTTGAAATTTGCAACGTGATGTTAGTATATGGCCGCTAATAACCATGCCAAAATTGGTCCATATATAGCCGATCCCCAATCACACAAAAATTGGCCCATATCGGTTCATAATCATGGTTGCCACTCGAGCCAAAAATAATCTATCAAATTTTATGTTTATAGAAAATTTTGTCCAAATTTTATTTTTATGGAAAATTTTGTCCAAATTTTATTCCTATAGAAAATTTTTTCAAATTTTATTTCTTTAGAAAATTTTGGCAACATTTTATTTCTACAGAAAATGTTGTCAACATTTTAATTCTATAGAAAATGTTGTCAAAATTTTATTTCTATAGAAAATTTTGTCAAACTTAATTATATACGTATTTAATCGGCCTTTTCATACCCACCACCATAGAATGGTGACGGGGGTATAATAAGTTTGTCATTCCGTTTGTAACACATCGAAATATCGATTTCCGACTATATAAAGTATATATATTCTTGATCAGGGAGAAATTCTAAGACGATATAACGATGTCCGTCTGTCCGTCTGTCTGTTGTAATCACGCTACAGTCTTCAATAATGAAGCAATAGTGCTGAAATTTTGCACAAACTCGTCTTTTGTCTGCAGGCAGGCAGGTTCGAAGATGGGCTATATTGGTCCAGGTTTTGATATAGTCCCCATATAAACCGACGTCCCGATTTGGGGTCTAGGGCTTATAGAAATCAAAGTTTTTATCCAATTTGCCTGAAATTTGTAATCTAGAGGTATTTTAGGGCCATAAAGAGGTGTGCCGAAAATGGTGAGTATCGGTCCATATTTTGGTATAGCCCCTATATAGACCGATTTCCCGATTTTACTTCTTGGGCTTCTAGAATCCGAAGTTTTTATACTATTTGCCTGAAATTGGAAATCTAGAGGTATTTTCGGGTCATAAAGAGGTGTGCCGAAAACGGTGAGTATCGGTCCATATTTTAGTATAGCCCCCATAAGAACGATCTCCCGATTTAACTCCTTGGGTTTCTAGAAACCGTAGTTTTTATCTGATTTGCCTGAAATTGTAAATATTCTGGTATTTTAGGCTCACAAAAGCGTGCATCGGATTAAGTTTTTATCGGTCCAATTGGTAATGCCTCCATATAGACCGACTTCACTTCTTGAGGGTGTAGAAGGTGCACTGATCATGAAAATTGCTTGAAACTCAATGTAAAATTTCCAGATTTTACTTCTACAGATTTAAGATTTCAAATCAAGACGTTATTTTATAATTTTCTTGCACACTTACAAGAGATGTTAATGATTCCTCAAAAATTCAAACAAAAATGGTTCTTATAAATCCAGAATCTGATATAGTCCTCATAGGTGAAATCTTTAAATTTATCTTCGGGAAGTGTCCTCAAGTCCTCAAGCCCTCCTGAAATTTCAAAGAAAACCCTAATATTCGGCCCGGCCGAACTTAGTTCTGTATATACTTGTTTAGTTTAATATATACCACATATGGACTACCTTGCAATTTAGAAGACGGTGTTAGGAAGTTTTAAGATACCTTGCCATCGGCAAGTTATACCGCAACCTAAGTAATTCGATTGTGGATGACAGCCTTCTGTAGAAGTTTCTACGCAATCCATGGTGGAGGGTACATAAGCTTCGGCCTGGCCGAACTTACGGCCGTATGTACTTGTTTTCAGGCTAGAAAGATAGAAAGAAGTCGATTTCAAACCTGGCCAAAGTAGAGAAACCACTGCTATGGGCCGAATATTCCTCGAATTCAGCAAGGTGGGGCGGGTGCAGGAATGAATAACAGACTGAAAAACACCTTAAGTTGGCACTCTCAGTTATCTATTTTTCCACATTACTCCTTTCTCAGAAGCTATCTCAATTACCAAGCAAAAAATTCGTCGCAAAAAAAGTAGTGAAAATGTTCCTTTGGTTCCGGAAGTGGTGCAAAATTGGCGCAGAAGAGATTAGTTTAACATGGGCTTGTCATATGATCCACTATTTCAAAAGACGTTGCACTGAATTTGCATCACTTCTTAAGGCGTGAAGCAAATTCAATGATTAAGATGTGAATTAATAAATTTTGTGATATTTTGAAAAATAAATATTTTTTTTTGCAAATTTTTTACGATTTCTAATGCATTCTAACGCTTGTCTGGAACGTTTGACATCAAATATTTTCAAAAAATTCGCTATTTTTCTAGAATGGATTTAGTATTTTGTTCTGCTAAATATAAATAAGGTGTACATTTTATTAATTTACATGAAATGTTTTTTTAACATTCTTGAATGAAAAAAATTTTAAATTTCGCATTAAAAATATGAAAAAAGTAAGTTATAAAAATTGACTCAAATGAACTTTCTGTGCAATTAAAATAAATAACACTTTTAGGAGGACATTTTTGGAAGTGCTTTTAAAGTTGTGCCTTTAGAAAGACTTCCATTTTTTGTTTACTGGGTACTTAAGTCTACTACCGCGTTCTCACCAAGCATGTTTTGGCGTTTGAAATGTTTTCCCTTCATAAGCATTTCAAAACGAGCCGTTTTCCCCATACAAAAAATCAAGTTCAAACACACAAGTTTTCCTCCAAGACACGTTAATTTTATAATGTAAACGCCCCTAATTTGGACTATGCTCCGACTGAGCATACTCTATTCAATATATATGCCAAATTATTAAAATAAATTTCATAAAAAACAAGTATATACGGTCGTAAGTTCGGCCAGGCCGAATCTTATGTACCCTCCACCATGGATTGCGTAGAAACTTCTACGAAAGACTGTTATCCACAATCGAATTACTTCGGTTGTGGTATCTTAAAACTTCTTAACATTGTTTTCTAAATTGTGAGTTAGTCCATACGAGGTATATATTAGACAAAAACAAGTATATACGGCCGTAAGTTCGGCCAGGCCGAAGCTTATGTACCCTCCACAATGGATTGCGTAGAAACTTCTACTGAAGCCGATGGCAACGTAACTTAAAACTTTCTATAGAAAGTGTTATAACACCGTAATATATACCACATAGTACATACGTGGTATATATTAAACTAAAAAAGGCCGATGAATACGTATATAATTAAGTTTAAAGTTTCTATAGAAATAAAATTTTGACAAAATAAAATTTTGACAAGATTTTCTATAGAAGTAAATTTTTGACAAAATTTTCTATAGAAATAAAATTTGGAAGAAATTTTCTATAGAAATAAAATTTTGACAAAATTTTCTATAGAAATAACATTTTGCCAATGTTTTATATAAACCATGATTATGAACCGATATGGACCAATTTTTGTGTGATTGGGGATGGGCTATATATATATGGACCAATTTTGGCATGGTTATTAGCGGCCTTATACTACCACCACGTTGCAAATTTCAACCGGATTGGATGAATTTTGCTCCTCCAAGAGGCTCCGGAGGACAAATCTAGGGATCGATTTATATGGGGGCTATATATAATTATGGACCGATATGGACCAATTCTTGCACCACGTATCAATTTCAACCGGATCGGATGAATTTTGCTCCTCTAAGAGGCTCCGGAGTTCAAATCTGGGGATCGGTTTATATGGGGGCTATATATAATAATGGACCGATGTGGACCAATTTTTGCATGGTTGTTAGAGACCCTATACTAACACCATGTACCAAATTTCAGCCGGATCGGATGAAATTTGCTTCTCTTAGAGCAATCGCAAGCCAAATTTGGGGGTCCGTTTATATGGGGGCTATACGTAAAAGTGGACCGATATGGACCAATTTTTGCATGGTTGTTAGAGACCATATTCTAACAACATGTACCAAATTTCAGCCTGATCGGCTGAAATTTGTTTCTTTTAGAGTAATCGCAAGCCAAATTTGGGGGTCCGTTTATATGGGGGCTATACGTAAAAGTGGACCGATATGGACCAATTTTTGCATGGTTGTTAGAGTTCATATACCAACACCACGTACCAAATTTCAACCGGATCGGATGAAATTTGTTTCTTTTAGAGCAATCGCAAGCCAAATTTGAGGGTCCGTTTATATGGGGGCTATACGTAAAAGTGGACCGATATGGCCATTTGCAATACCATCCGACCTACATCTATAGCAACAACTTGTGCCAAGTTTCAAGTCGATAGCTTGTTTCGTTCGGAAGTTAGCGTGATTTCAACAGACGGATGGACGGACATGCTCAGATCGACTCAGAATTTCACCACGATATATATACACTTTGTGGGGTCTTAGAGCAATATTTCGATGTGTTACAAACGGAATGACAAAGTTAATATACCCCCATACTATGGTGGAGGGTATAAAAACGAATAAACGAAGGCTTTGAAGAAGATAGGAAAGTGAAAGTAACATAAAAATTGTTTTTCCTTTGCGATCGCGGTATTTTTTTGTACAAATGGTGCGTTAATTTCAATTTAGAGCAAATGGGAATTTTAAGTTTCCATGGCAACCGCCAAACTAAAACATCTCAACTCGGTGTGAACGGTAGAATGTTTTGGAAAAACGAATGAGGAAAACGAGTCAGTGGGAACATAGCATATGAGAACGGACTCAATCATATTCTTCGACCAAAAATTAAAAAAAAGATTTTTTCTAAATTTTTTGTTTGGCACGAGTGGCAACACATCTCGTGGTATGATAAGGCCCCGAAACAATGTCTCATACTCCCTTATGTACTGCTTCGCTATACAGAACATATACATTTAGATCTGTATTGTTTTGGATGACTTTCGATATGTGTAAGTGTGTGTAGGTGGGTTTGTATGATTTGAAGTGATGCACATTTGTTCCATTTGGTAAGGTGTGTCGTAAAGGCGTGAGACGTCATCTGCTAATATTGAAGGCACCAGTCAGTGTGTATAGCTTTGAGGACTTTAACCAAAATCCGTAAAGACTCACACTCACGCTCCTACACCTATACAAATAGCCCTAACTAATTTTTGCCAGAGATTACCTTATTACCTAATGGTGTTAGATTGCTTTGTATGTGTGTGTGTGTGTTAGTGTGCGTGTGTATCGTTATCATTAAGGTGTTTGATAAGTGTGACATAGCACACGTGTATGTGTTGGAGTGTGCACTTGTCTCATGTGCACATCTCATAATGGAGAGAACAATTTGAATAACCTCAAAAAGTTGAAATGTCCTTTCTTAAGGCAATCATATAAATCTTTAGCACACCGCTGATGTTGTTGGTATTATCCATATGAAATCCAAAAGGACATCTGATGTCTAACAATGGCAAGGAGTATGGAAATCATTTATACATCCACACACATACGCACTCGCACTAGCACTAGCACAGTTGTCGTTACGAAGCCATTGTATATGGTCGTATTACTGTTCTTTGGTGGCATTTGCAATGAGATTTGCCAACAAAAGTATTTGCCTTGAATATTTCCAACATATTAAAGCCAACTGATGTATATGTTGATCACACACATAAATACTTTTCAGATTTACATCAAAGTTTTCCATTTCAATAAAAGTAATTTCTTGATATTCTGCTATCATTAATAATTCCTCTAATTTTTCAGAAACTGAACGCATGGACGTGGCTGACAGATTATGCAAACTAAGTTTGGGGACACGCAATTTACAATACAATAAAATAAAGAATTTGTATTGGGATCAGAAGGACCGACTATATCGTACCGTATTATGGCCAAATATGGAAAATCGAGCCATGCATATATGTATATGGCAGCTATATCTTAATCTGAATAAATTTGGATAATATTTCCAGGTTTGGTTGATACCACAGAAGGTTACCTTCTGGTAAATTTAAGTAAAATCGGCTAATAAATAAGGCTATAAGGAATAAAGTTATTAGGGGTAATTTTTGAAAATGGGCGATAAATATATATGGAAGCTATATCTAAATCTATACCGATTTGGATGATATTTTGCAGGCTTGGTTGATATAACAGGAGATTACCTTGTGCAAAATTTGAGTAAGATTGGTTAATAAATGAGGCTACTATGGTTATTGAGGGCTAAGTTTTGAAAAATCAGACGATACATATATATGGGAGCTATATGTAAATCTAAACCGATTTGGATGATATTCTGCATATAAAAATGGGAGCTTTATATAATTTCATCAGATTTTTTCAATAGCGTTGTCCATGTGCCAAAAAACGCCATATACCAAATTTCATCAAAATCGTTTAATAAGTGCAGTACATAGACAGACGGCCGAACTCCAAGGGCTAGATCGACTCAGAAGGAGATTCTGATTCGATCGGTATATACTTTATGGGGTGTAAAATCAATATTGTGATGGTGAAATATTGGTATTTTCGATTAATCGCGAAAACGGGATTTTAGTCATCGGTTTTCTTTATTTCAATGAAAGTGAAATTCTTGCGAAAGTGGAATTTTTTGTAAAGAGATACTAAAGATGAACAAGTATATACGGCCGTAAGTTCGGCCAGGCCGAAGCTTATGTACCCTCCATCATGGATTGCGTAGAAACTTCTTCTAAACACTGCCATCCACAATCGAATTACTTAAGTTGCGGTAACGCTTGCCGATGGCAAGGTATCTTAAAACCTCCTAACACCATCTTCTAAATTGTATGTCCATACGTGGTATATATTAAATCAAAAAAGATCGATCTAATACATATATAATTCAGTTTGACAAAGTAGACATAAAATTTTGACAAAATTTTCTACAGAAAGAAAATATTAAAAAATTTTCTATGAAAATAAAATTTTCACAAAATTTTGTTAGAAATTTTTTTAGAAATAAAAATTTTGACAAAATTTTCTATAGAAAGAAAATTTTGACAAAAATTTCTACAGAAATAAAATTTTAACAAAATTTTCTATAGAAATAAACTTTTGACAAAATTTTCTATAGAAATAAAATCTTGGACGATTATTTTTGGCTCGAGTGGCAACTATGATTATGAACCGATATGGACCAATTTTTGTGTGATTGGACCAATTTTGGTATGGCTGTTAGCGACCATATACTAACACCACGTTCCTACTTTGAACCGGATCGGATGAATTTTGCTCCTCCAAGAGGCTGCGGAGGTCAAATCTGGAGAACGTTTTATATGGGGGCTATATATAATTATGGACCGATATGGACCCTGTTCCAAATTACAACCGGATTGGATGAAATTTGCTTCTTTTTGAGGTTTCGCAAGCCAAATCTGGGGATCGGTTTATATGGGGTCTATATATAATTATGGACCGATGTGGACCAATTTTTGCATGATTGTTAGAGACCATATACCAACACCATGTACCAAATTTCAGCCGGATCGGATGAAATATGCTTCTCTTAGAGGCTCCACTAGCCAAATCTGGGGATCGGTTTATATGGGGGCTATATATAATTAAGAACCGATAAGGACCAATTTTTGCATGGTTGTTAGAGACCATATACCAACATCATGTACCAAATTTCAGCCGGATCGGATGAAATTTTCTTCTCTTTGAGGCTCCGCAAGCCAAATCTGGGGATCGGTTTATATGGGGGCTATATATAATTATGGACCGATGGGAACCAATTTTTGCATGGTTGTTAGAGACCATATACCAGCACCATGTACCAAATTTCAGCCGGATCGGATGAAATTTGCTTTTCTTTTAGGCTCCGCAAGCCAAATCTGGGGATCGGTTTATGTGGGGGCTATATATAATTATGGACCGATGTGAACCAATTTTTACATGGTTGTTAGAGACCATATACCAACACCATATACCAAATTTCAGCCGGATCGGATGAAATATGCTTCTGTTAGAGGTTCCACAAGCCAAATCTGGGGATCGGTTTATATGGGGGCTATATATAATTATGGACCGAAGTGGACCAATTTTTGCACGGTTGTTAGAGACCATATACCAACACCATGTACCAAATTTCAGCCGGATCGGATGAAATATGCTTCTCTTTTAGGCTCCGCAAGCCAAATCTGGGGATCGGTTTATATGGGGGCTATATATAATTATGGACCGATGTGAACCAATTTTTGCATGGTTGTTAGAGACCACATGCCAACAGCATATACCAAATTTCAGCCGGATCGGATGAAATATGCTTCTGTTAGAGGCTCCACAAGCCAAATCTGAGGGTACCTTTATATGAGGGCTATACGTAAAAGTGGACCGATATGGCCCATTTTCAATACCATCTGACCTACATCGATAACAACTACTTGTGCCAAGTTTCAAGTCGATAGCTTGTTTCGTTCGGAAGTTAGCGTGATTTCAACAGACGGACGGACGGACGGACGGACGGACGGACATGCTTAGATCGGCTCAGAATTTCACCACGACCCAGAATATATATACTTTATGGGGTCTTAGAGCAATATTTCGATGTGTTACAAACGGAATGACAAAGTTAATATACCCCCATCCTATGATGGAGGGTATAAAAATAACACCACTTTTTATATGACGATTTCATAATCTTTGAAAAAACTGAAGAGAAAATTGTGTTCTTACCAGGGCTGTGGAGTCGAGCCAATTTTGCTCGACCCCGACTCCAGCATTTTTCATCAGCTCGACACCGACTCCGGAGTCGACTCCGGGTAATATAACTAAATCTCATTTTAATACCACTAATTTGTAGTTCTATTGTGGGGGTACCGTAAGTGGATCGATATAAAGTATCGTATTTATTTATGTGTGCAAAAAAAGGTCTTAATTTCACATTAGATGCCTATTAAACTCTATATTTCAAATTTAGGGCAATGTTTAATAAATAAAATAATGAGAAGACACCAACAGTATATGTATTTGTGGACCAAAATTATTGATACTATCTCAAATCCTTTAAATTTGTTGCGAGCTATATAAAGGTTTATATTCCCATATGCATGAATTTGAATCTGAATCGATTTAGACAAAATTGTATATACTTCTACAAAATCTATGTACTTTAAATTAAAGAAATATTTCTATAGTAACAAAATTTTGAATACATTTTTTATAGCAGTGAGCATCAGTAAGAAAAAAAATTTTGAGAAAATTTGCTATAGAAATAAAATTTGACAATTTTTTCTTATAGAAATAAAATTTGACAATTTTTTCTTATAGAAATAAAATTTTGAAAAAATTGTCAATAAAACAAGTAAGTAAAGTAGAAAGTCGGGCGAAGCCGACTATATCATACCCTAAACCACCATTACAGAATTAGTAATCATAAGCATTTGTGGGGTAACATATAGGTCTGGGTGATAAACCGCAGTTACATATTTAAGAAAATTAAGGGGTACATGTCTATGGGTGTCTTGTGTCAATCTGACTATAGCTCATAGTCAATGTTGCCAGGGAAAATGTTCGGTTTACCCTACAAGGACAAAAAAAGTTCCCTACTTTCCCATACATTTCCAAACAATTTTCCCTACTATATTTTTTGTTAAATTTAAAAAAATTTTACAAAACAAAAATGGTTCTAAGTACTTTATTATCTTAAAACATGAATATGCAACGTATATAACTTGGAATATAAATTTGTATTACCACCACGGTTGCCACAGTTCGTAGAATTCTACCCAAATTAGTAATCTTTTTTGATAAATTGCTATAAAAATAAAATTTTGGAAAAAGTTTCTATAAACAAATTTTTGTGAGAAATTTTTCTATTGAAATAAAATTTTGACAATAAATGCGATAGAAAAAAAATTTGAGAAAAAATTCCACAGAAATAAAATTTTGAGATAATTTGTATAGAAATAATATTTTGAAAAAAATTTCTATAGAAATACAATTTTGACAAAATGTTCTATAGAAATAAAATGTTGACAAAATTTTCTACAGGAATAAAGTTTACCACACATTCTTAAAGATCAAGCATTGCCGGCTTCTAATTTCCTCCTCTAGAGCCACCAAAATGTAAAAATTATTACAAATTGTGTTGAGTGAAAATGTCCTATATTGTGGCCCTACGTCCCTACAAGACTCTAAATATTAGAAAAGCCCTACATATAGGGAATTTACCCTACTTCAAACAACACTGGCTGTGTTGATATTGCACCTACGGAGTTAGTATGCCACTAATATTGAGCCCATTATTAAAAAAGAGAAAATCGTTAAATTAGTGTGGGTAATAAATACAAATTTGTAAAAATCGAGCAATATTCTTATGTAAGAGCTACAAGTACGTATAAGTACGATCGGCTAGTACATCAAAATTTGAAATTTGAGTAACATTGGTTAATAAGAGTACTATTGTCAAATTTGGGAAAATCGAGCGATGCATATATATGGAAGCTGTATCTAAATCTGAACCAATTTGCATAATATTTTGCGGGTTTGATTAGTACAGCAAAAGGTTACCTTGTGCAAGATTTGAGTAAGATCATTTAAGAAATGAGGCCTGTATGGTCAAACATAAGGTTATTAGGGGCGAATTTTTCAAAATCGGGTGATACATATATGGGAGCTATATCTACATCTGAACCGATTTCAATGAAATTTTGAACATATAAGTAGTACTATAGAGGACTGGATCTAGCCAACTTTTAGTAAGATCGGTTAATAAATAAGGGTCTATGGCCAAATTTGGGAAAATCAGGCTATACATATATATGGGAGCTATATCTAAATCTGAACCGATTTCGATGAGTTTTTGCACATATAGTTAGTGCTATAGCAGAGTACATTTAGCCAAATTTGGGTAAGATCGGTTGATAAATAAGGGTTTTATGGCAAAATTTGAGAAAGTCGGGCGATACATATATATGAGAGCTATATCTAAATCTGAACCGATTTGGATGAAATTTTGCAGACTTGAAGGGCGATGGAAAAGATTACCTTTTGCCAAATTTGGTGACGATCCGTTTGAAAAAACGCGCAACGTGGCCCAATTTGTCGAAATCGGGCGATACATATATATGGGAGCTATATCTAAATTTTATCCGATTTCTTCCAAATTAAATAGCGTTCGTCCCTGTGCCCAAAAAACTCCCTGTACCAAATTTCATCAAAATTGGTTAATAATTGCGACCGGAATCCTGTGAACAACAAATACATGGACAGACGGACGGACGGACACCAAGCGCTAGATCGACTCAGGAAGTGATTCTGAGTCGATCGGTATATATTTTATGGAGTCTAAAATCTATATTTCTGGTAGGCACATTTTTTGGCCGATCAAACTTATTATACCCTGACCACTATGTTGTTTAGGGTATAATAAGAGAAAAATTTGATTCGTAAAATACTTAGTTTTTATACCCTCCACCATAGGATGGGGGGTATAAAAACTTTGACATTCCCTTTGTAACACATCGAAATATTGCTCTAAGACCCCATAAAGTATATATTCTGGGTCGTGGTGAAATTCTAAGTCGATCTAAGCATGTCCGTCCGTCTGTTGAAATTACGCTAACATCCGAACGAAACAAGCTATCGACTTGAAACTTGTCACTAGTACTTGTTATTGATGTAGGTCGGACGGTATTGCAAATGGGTCATATCGGTCCACTTTTACGTATAGCCCCCATGTAAACGGACCCCCAAATTTGGCTTGCGAGGCCTCTAAGAGAAGCAAATTTCATCCGATCCGGCTGAAATTTGGTACATGGTGTTAGTATATGGTCTCTAACAACCACGCAAAAATTGGTCCACTTCGGTCCATAATTATATATAGCCCCCATATAAACCGATCCGCCGATTTGGCTTGCGAGGCCTCTAAGAGAAGCAAATTTCATCCGATCCGGCTGAAATTTGGTACATGGTGTTAGTATATGGTCTCTAACAACCATGCAAAAATTGGTCCACATCGGTCCATAATTATATATAGCCCCCATATAAACCGATCCCCCGAATTGGCTTGCGAGGCCTCTAAGAGAAGAAAATTTCATCCGATCCGGCTGAAATTTGGTACATGGTGTTAGTATATGGTCTCTAACAACCGTGCAAAAATTGGTCCACTTCGGTCCATAATTATATATGGGCCCCATATAAACCGATCCCCAGATTTGACCTCCAGAGCCCCTTGGAAGAGCAAAATTCTTCCCATTCGGTTGAAATTTGGTACGTGAATGTTAGTATATGGTATCCAACAACCATGCACGAATTGGTACCTATCAGCCCATAATTATATATAGCTCCCATATAAACCGATCCCTAGATTTGACCTCCGGTGCCTTATGGAGAAGCAAAATTCATCCGATCTGCTTGAAATTTGGTACGTGGTGATCGTATATGATATTTGACAACCATGCCAAAAGTAGTCCATATCAGTCCGTAATCATATATAGCCCCATATAAACCGATCCCAAGATTTGGTTTTGGAACCTTTTGGAGGAGCAAATTTCATCCGAGTGAGTTGAAATTTGGTACATTGTGCTAGTATGTGGTCGTTAACAACCATGCGTAACTACACGGATGAAAAAGACTGTTTTTCATATGTTTGGCTATAAACATTATATGTTTGGAACACAAATTTTTAAACACAATATTTTTGAGTGCAAGCATATAATGTTCATAAACTAGCATAACATGTTTGGGACATATATGTTAATATGTTAGAACATATTATGTTTGGGACATAAAATGTTTGTAAATATAATATGCTTGGATGCAAACATATATTAATTTAGAAATAGCCTATAAACATATATGTGTTTAGTAGCTTGGAGCGCTATTTAACAGGGAGCGATATTGAATTAAGTTGGTGGTTGTTGCTTGTTATTACAAAATTAACATTTTATTTTTCCTTGGGCAATTGATCAGCTACTTCTTTGATCCTTACAAACTGTGTGGTCCGCTGTTCGAATCCCCGTCCGGCAAAAGGTAAAATTAAAATAAAAAAATCATAAAATTGAATAATTTCTTCTACAATGTTTGTATCACAGAAAAAAGTGCTAAGAACTAAAAAATCTCGTGGAAGTGAGAAAGATGTGGGGGAATATACAATTAGGCAGAAACAAAATTTTGAGCATTCAGGTCGAAAACCTATGTTGTTAGCACCTATATTACCTGTTTATTTTCATAATTCATTATGATTGTAAATATATAAATAAATAAATAAAATTTTGAGCACAATATTGTTTGGGAGAATTTTTTTAGGCATATAATATTTTTGGGTGCAAAATGCTTCCAAACGTATTGTATGTTCACATAATAACATATTGTTTTTTGGAAGACAACATTATTGAATTTGGATGCAAAAATACAAAATGTTTGGAACTTAGACTATCCAAACATATATTGTTTAGACCAATATGCTTTCAAACATATTATATATTGGAAGAGATCAAACATATAAATGTTTGGGCAATACCCAAAAATGTATATGCTTGAAGCAAAATATGTTTGGGAGTATATGTTACAGAAGCGATTTTTTGTAAGGGTGTAGGTCCATATCGGTCTATAGTTATATATATCCCTCAGATAAATCGATTTCCAATCACACAAAAATTGGTCCATATTAAGTTCATAATTGTCTATAACCCCTATATAAGAGACCCCCATATTTCAATATTGGCTCTCTACGTACCGTGCAAAAAGTCCATATCGATTAGTAATTATTTGTAGACTTAACTATACATAACTTTTTTGTCCAATATATACCACGTATGGACTAACTCACAATTTAGAAAACGATGTTAAGAAGTTTTAAGATACCACAACACAAGTAATTCGATTGTGGACGACAGTCTTTCGTAGGAGTTTCTACGCAATCCATGGTGGAGGGTACATAAGATTCGGCCTGACCGAACTTACTGCCGTATATACTTGTTTTTTATAGAAAATTTTGTCAAAAATTTATTTCTATACAAAATTTTGTCAAAATTTTATTTTTTATAGAAAATTTTGGCAAAATTTTATTTCAATAGAAAATATTGTTAAACGTATACAATTACCTATTTAATCGGCTTGTTTTTTTAATATAACGTATACCCCGTATGGACCAACTTTCAATTGAGAGACGGTATTAAGAAGTTTTAAGATACCTTGCCATCGGCAAGTGTGACCGCAGCAAAGTTTTTCAGAACCATTTACGTCTTATTTGACTTGATAATGCCTGTGGTCATGCAAAATGCCAACCACGCAGATTTAAATTTGTAAATAACCCCGATATAAATACGACAATATGAAATTCTATATTTTCTTACCATTTTTTTATACATATCTACAAATCTACATATCATATATTCATTTGATTATCCTTATAAAAAAATGGTAAGAAAATATAGAATTTCACATTGTCGTATTTATATCGGGGTTATTTACCAATTTAAATCTGCGTGGTTGGTATTTTGCATGACCACACTTTGTAACTAAATCCGATTTTTGCCACAACAATTTTCACAGATTCAACAATTTGAAAACGCGTTACAATCAGACGTTATTCAGTCTGCAAATTATGCAAATTCCTTTTGAGTCAAAGTTTCAGAATATTATTACACACAAGCAATTTTTTGTCTGATTCAATCACCAAATTAATTGATCCAATTAATTTTTTAATTGAAATGTCTTCAATCACAAAAATGATAGTATCAATCACAGTTTTAATTGGGCATAGAAAAGATTCTTGATTAAAAAATTAATTGATTTTTTCCAGCAAATTTCAATTAATTTTTTAATTGATTCAATTAAAAATTTTATTGATGTTGATTGCAAAAATCAATTAATTTATTACTTAAAAAAGGTAACTATTTTTAATTACTTTCAGTATTGGTTTAGAGTTTTTATTTAGATTAACAAATGATTGTTTGAAATACATTTTTAATTAAAAATTAAAAAAAAATCAGCACTTTTTGTAACTGAATTAGTCTTCCGAAATTGATTAACAAGTTAATTGTATCAATTAATTTATTAATTGAAAAGATTTTTATCTTCATTTAACTTTTTAATTGGAAATATTTTGGTGATATTTTTTAGTCTGTGTATAAAAGATTCAAAAATACTTCAATATACCGTTATCATGACTTACGATATTAAAAATAGTTTTTGAAATCAAATCAATGGGTCCTGTAAGTATTTTCGAAATTTACTACGTTTTACACAGGTATATGACGTTTCCGACGTTTACAACTTTTTGACAGTAGAAAACCCAAAAATTGCTACTTGGACCATCTCTGCCATCGACATAAAACTTGATACAAGTAGTTGTTATTGTAGGTCGGATCGTAAGGCAAATTGACCATATTGGACCTCTTTGAGGTTGTGGATCCCCTTAGACGAACAAATTGCATTCGATCCTGTTGAAATTTGGTACGTGATGTTGCTATATATCCTCTAAGAACCATGCAAAAATTAGTCCATATCGGTCCATAATTGTATATACACTTCTGGAGCCTCTTGGAAAAACAATTACGCTTATACAATTACAATAATCAATTTTGTCAACGAGCATTTTGTAAACGCCTCTGAAAATTTTAAGAATATTGCATGTATACTACATTTGCATAATTACAGTTTCTATCATAGCTCTGATTCCCCCAAAACATAATTATTTTATATACACACATTGTTAGCCAGCACCTGAAAATCTGTGAGATCAACGAGTTGATAAGATACAATAGCCCTTTGATGGCAACCATTTCCCTTGTCTCATATGTTCATAATTCATAGTTATGAATGATACACAACTATTTATGGCAACTGGAAGATGATATCCTTCCATCTGGGCAAAGAGCATTTTAATACATCAATGACCAAAGCAATATGAAGCACTTTGTTTCCTACCAATTATCCATACACCGAAGACATGCTGAAAGGTCTTGTATTAAATTTTAATTAACTATTTATGTAGTCCATCATAACCAATGTTGTGAAATGTTTTGATTAATGATGTCGAATATTATGATAAGTTTTTGGAATATACTCGTACATATCTACAAATCTACATATCATATATTCATTTGATTATTGTGAATTTATTCTCCAAAGGCTTCAGGCAGAAAGAGAGAATGTAGAAGAATATTAGAGAGTGTTGACATATCTTCAGACGGGTCAATATATATGGCTTTGTCCTTATTTAAATTTAAAATTGAAATATATAAAAATGTACATAAAAATATTTGAATCCAAAAATTTTGACTTTACCTTAAAGCTTTTGGTATTGCTTCTAAGTCTAACATGCGGCCTCTGTATAATAAAGACATGGAAAATGCTCAAGATAAGTTTAACCTATAGTTGAAGCTATTTTATTTAATTTATAATATATTTAATACAAAGATTCCATATCTCCGTTGTTTTTAAGATTATTTCTTTAAATAAACAAGTAAGTAAAGTAGAAAGTCTGTCGGGCCGACTATATCATATCCTAAACCACCCCTACTGAAATAGTAAACATAAGCATTTGTGCGGTATCATTGGTATAGATTTGGGAGATAAATCACATTTCCATATTTAAGAACAGCAAGTTTATACAGCAGTAAGTTTGGCCCGGCCGAATCATAAATACCCACCACCATGAATCAAATATTAGCGTTTCCTTTGAAATTTCAGGGGGGTTTGAGGACAGATCAAGCAGAGCAGTTCAACCAGTACACTTCCCGATGATAAAATTAAAGATTTTACCTATCAGATTCTAGATTTATAAGAACCATTTTTGTTTGAGATTTAGAGGAATCATTAACATCTCTTCTAAGTGTGCAAGAAATTTATAAAATAACGTCTTGATTTGAAATATTAAATGTGTAGATTTTCACCCGAGAAGTAAAATCTAGAAATTATGCATTCAGTTTCAAGCAATTTTCATGATCAGGGCGCCTTCTATACCCTCAAGAAGTGAAATCGGTCTATATGGAAGCATTACCAAATTTACCGATAAAAACTTAATCCGATACCCGTTTTTGTGAGCCTAAAATACCAGAATATTTACAATTTCAGGCAAATCGGATAAACACTGCGGTTTTTAGAAACCCAAGGGGTTAAATCGGGAGATCGTTCTTATTAGGCTATACTAAAATATGGACCGATACTCACCGGCACACCTCTTTATGGTCCTAAAATACCCCTAGATATCCAATTTCAGGCAAATTGGATAACAACTACGGTTTCTATAAGCCCAAGAAGTAAAATCGGGACATCGGTCTATATGGTGGCTATACCAAAACATGGACCGATACTCAAAATTTTTGGCACACATCCTTATGGTTGTAAACAAGTAAGGAAAGTCTTAAGTCTGGCGGGGCCGACTATATTATACCTTGCACCACTTTGTAGATCTAAATTTTCGATACCATATCACATCCGTCAAATTTGTTGGGGGCTATATATAAAGGTTTGTCCCAAATACATACATTTAAATATCACTCGATCTGGACAGAATTTGATAGACTTCTACAAAATCTATAGAAGCTATATATGGGAGATATATCTACATCTGAACCGATTTCAATCAAATTTGGCACGCATAGCTACAATGCTAATTCTATTCCCTGTGCAAAATTTCAACTAAATCGGAGCAAAAAATTGGTCTCTGTGGTCATATGAGTGTAAATCGGGCGAAAGCTATATATGGGAGTTATATCTAAATCTGAACCGATTACAACCAAATTTGGCACGCGTAGCTACAATGATAATTCTTCTTCCTGTGCAAAATTTCAACCAAATTAGGGTAAAACTCTGGCTTCTGGGGCCATATAAGTCCATATCGGGCGAAATATATATGAGAGCTATATCTAAATCTGAACCGATTTCTTCCAAAATCAATAGGGATCTATTCTGTGCCAAAACACATACTTGTGCCAAATTTGAAGTCGATTGGACTAAAAGTGCGACTTTGATTACAAAAATGTGTTCACGGACAGACGGACATGGCTATATCGACTCAAGAGCCCACCCTGAGCATTTTTGCCAAAGACACCATGTGTCTATCTCGTCTCCTTCTGGATGTTGCAAACATATGCACTAACTTATAAATACGTATAACGTATAAATACCTCTAGATTTTCAATTTCAGTTAAATTGAATAAAAAGTGCGGATTCTAGAAGCCCAAGAAATAAAATCGAGAGATCGGTCTATATGGGGGCTATACCAAAACATGGGCCGATAAAATACCTCTAGACTTCAAATTTCAAGCAAATTGGATACAAACTACTATTTCTATAAGCCCAAGACCCAAAATCGGGAGGCCGGTTAATATGGGAACTATATCAAAACCTGGACCGATATAGCCCATCTTCGAACTTGACCTGTCTGCAGACAAAAGACGAGTTTGTGCCAAATTTCAGCACGATTGCTTCATAATTGAAGACTGTAGGGTGATTACAACAGACAGACTGACAGACGGACGGACAGACGGACATGGTTATATCGTCTTAGAATTTCTCACTGATCAAGAATATATATACTTTATATAGCCGGAAATCGATATTTCAATGTGTTACAAATGGAATGACAAACTTATTATACCCCCGTCACCATTCAATGGTGGTGGGTATAAAAATGGGTACATGTTTATGGGCGTTTTCCTTTCCAGATTCAAATAGTAAAGGAGAGGAAATCGCCCAATTAGTGTGGGTAATATACCCAAAGTTGTGAAAGTAGGGGAATATATTTATGTAACTAAGTACGGTCGGCTAATACATCTAAACTTTAACTTTGAATAACATTGCTTAATAAATACGAGTATTATGGCCAAATTTGAGAAAATCGAGCGATTCATTTATACGGGAGCTATATCTAAATCGGAACCAATTTGGATAACATTTTGCAAGAGAGATATGATAAGATTGGTTAATAAATAAGGCTATTATGGTCAAAAATAGGGTTAAATGCTTATGGTTACTAATTCGGTAGGGGTGGTTTAGACTATGACGGTCCCGCCCGACTTTCTATTTTACTTCCTTCTTATACCCTAAACCACATAGTGGTCAGGGTATAATAACTTTGATCTGCCAAAAAATGTGCTTACCAGAAATATTGGTTTTAGACCCTATAAAATATATACCGATCAACTCAGAATCGCCTCTTGAGTCGATCTAGCGCTTAGTGTCTCTTCGTCCGTCCGTCCATGTATTTGTTGTTCGCAGGATTCCGGTCGCAAGTATTAACCGATTTTGATGAAATTTGGTACAGAGGGGTTTTTGGGCACAAGGACGAACGCTGTTGAATTTGGCAGAAATCGGATCAGATTCAGATATAGCTCCCATATATATGCATTGCCCGATTTCGACGAACGGGATCCCGTTGCGCTTTATTAATCACCGATAGTCGTCAAATTTGGCACAAAGTTATATTTTTTATCACTCTTCAAGCCTGCACAATTTCTTCGAAATCGGTTCAGATTTAGACATAGTTCTCATATATATGTATCGACCGATTTTGCCAAATTTGGCCATAAAAGCCTTATTTATTGACCGATCTTACTCAAACTTGGCTTACTATAATCTTTTGTAGCACTACACTGTTAGAAAAATATGTTTTTTATATGTTCCGATATAAACAAAATGTGTTTCGGGCACAATTTTTAAACACAATATATTAAACACAAATTTAGCAAAAAGTAACCTTTTGAGGTATCAACTAAACCTGCAAAATATCATCCAAATCGTTTCGGATTAAGATATAGCTCTCAAATATATGCAGCGGCCGATTTTGAAAAATTTGTCCCTAATAACCTTATTTTTGGCCATAGTGACCAAATATAGTGATTAATTATCCGATCTACTTCAAAGGAAGCCTTCTGTGGTTTCAACCTATCCTGGAAAATATCATCAAAATCGGTTCAATTTAGATATAGCTTCCATATATAGACATTTCCCAAATCTGGCCATAATACTCTTATTTATTAACCAATGCTACTCAAATTTAAAATTTTTACGTATTGTCCGATCGTATTTAGACTAACATGTAATTCTTACATAATAATATTGCCCGATTTTCACGAATTTGAATTTATTACCCACATTATTTGAGCGATTTCCTCTTTTTATACCCACCACCATAGAATGGTGACGGGGGTATAATAAGTTTGTCATTCCGTTTGTAACACATCGAAATATCGATTTCCGACTATATAAAGTATATATATTCTTGATCAGGGAGAAATTCTAAGACGATATAACCATGTCCGTCTGTCTGTCTGGCTGTCTGTCTGTTGTAATCACGCGACAGTCTTCAATAATGAAGCAATCGTGCTGAAATTTTGCACAAACTCATCTTTTGTCTGCAGGCAGGTCAAGTTCGAAGATGGGCTATTTCGGTACAGGTTTTTATATAGTCCCCATATAAACCGACCTCCCGATTTGGGGTCTTGGGCTTATAGAAATCGTAATTTTTATCCAATTTGCCTGAAATTTTAAATCTAGAGGTGTGTTATGACAATAAAGAGGTGTGCCAAAAATGGTGAGTATCGGTCCATGTTTTGGTATAGCCCCTTTATAGACCGATCTCCCGATTTTACTTCTTGGGCTTATAGAAACCGCAGTTTTTATCCAATTTGCCAGAAATTGGAAATATGGAGGTATTTTCGAACCGTAAATAGGTGTGCCAAAAATGGTGAGCATCGGTCGATGGTTTGGTATGGTCCCGATATAAACCGACCTCCCGATTTGGGGTCTTAGTCTTATAGAAACCGTAGTTTTTATCCAATTTGCCTGAAATTGGAAATCTAGAGGGTCAAAAAGAGGTGTGCTGAAAACGGTGAGTATAAGAACGATTTCCCGATTTAACTCCTTGGGTTTCTAGTAGTTTTTGTCCGATTTGCCTGAAATTGTAAATATTCTGGCATTTTGGGCTCACAAAAACGTGTATCGGATTAAGATTTTATATCGGTCCATTTGATAATGCCTCCATATAGACCGATTTCACTTCTTGAGGGTATAAAAGGCGCACTGATCATGAAAATTGCTTGAAAATCTATGTAAAATTTCCAGATTTTACTCCTCGGGTGAAAATCTACAGATTTAAAATTTAAAATCAAGACGTTATCTTATAATTTTCTTGCACACTTACAAGAGATAATGATTCCTATACAACTCAAATAAAAATGGTTCTTATAAGTCGAGAATCTGATATAGTCTTCATAGGTAAAATCTTTAAATTTATCTTCAGGAAGTGGTTAGCATGCCCGCTTTGCATACAGCAAGAAAGTGATTCAGCGGTGGATTTCCCCACCTCAGTAAAGCTGGGGACACTTCTGAGTGTTCTCTGAGTGCTTCTTTAAGTGGTTTCACTGCAATGTGGAACGCCGTTCGGACTCGGCTTTAAAAAGGAGGTCCCTTGTCATTGAGCTTAACATAGAATGGGGCAGAGAAGTTCACCACTGTGGTATTAAAATGGACTGAATAGTTTAATGAGCCTGATATATCGGGCTGCCACTATACCCAACCTAACTCTGTAGGTGTAAAACCATGTATAGCTCCTAATATCAGGCGTTTCTGTTCAGATTGTGATAAAATCGGAATAAACATGTGCTCCTTAATTTTTATACCCTGCTCCACACTGTGGAACAGGGTATTATAAGTTAGTGCATATGTTTGCAACACCCAGAAGGAGACGAGATAGACACATGGTGTCTTTGGCAAAAATGCTCGGGGTGGTTCCCTGAGTCGATATAACCATGTCCGTCCGTCCGCCTGTCTGTGAACACATTTTTGTGATCAAAGTCTAGGTCGCAGTTTAAGTCCAATCGCCTTCAAATTTGGCACATGTTCCCGTTTTGGGTCAGAATAAAACCCTATTGATTTTGGAAGAAATCGGTTCAGATTTAGATATAGCTCCCATATATATCTTTCGCCCGATATGCACTTATATGGATCCGGAAGCCAGAGTTTTATTCCGATTTGCTTGAAATTTTGCACGAGGAGTACAATTGGTAGTATAGTCGAGTGTGCAAAATTTGATTGAAATCGGTTCAGATTTAGATATAGCTCCCATATATATCTTTTGGCCGATATGGACTTATATGGCCCCAGAAGCCAGAGTTTAAGCCCAATTTGGTTGAAATTTTGCACATGGAGTACAATTAGTAGTGTAGTTAAGTGTGCTAAATTTTATTGAAATCGGCTCAGATTTAGATATAGCTCCCATATGTATCTTTCGCCCGATATTGACTAATATGGTCCTAAAAGCCAGAGTTTTGGCCCAATTTGGTTGAAATTTTGCACTAGAAGTACAATTAGTAGTGTAGTCATGGGTGCCAAATTTGATTGAAATCGGTTCAGATTTAGATATAGCTCCCATATATATCTTTTGCCCGATATGGACTTATATGGCCCCAGAAGCCAGAGTTTAAGCCCAATTTGGTTGAAATTTTGCACATGGAGTACAATTAGTAGTGCAGTTAAGTGTGCTAAATTTTATTGAAATCGGTTCAGATTTAGATATAGCTCCCATATGTATCTTTCGCCCGATATTGACTAATATGGTCCTAAAAGCCAGAGTTTTGGCCCAATTTGGTTGAAATTTTGCACTAGAAGTACAATTAGTAGTGTAGTCATGGGTGCCAAATTTGGTTGAAATCGGTTCAGATTTAGATATAGCTCCCATATATATCTTTCGCCCGATATGGACTTATATGGCCCCAGAAGCCAGAGTTTTGGCCGCATTTGGTTGAAATTTTGCACTAGGTGTACAATTAGTAGTATAGTCATGTGTGCCGAATTTGATTGAAATCGGTTCAGATTTAGATATAGCTGCCATATATATATTTTTCGCCCGATATGGACTTATATGGCCCCAGAAGCCAGATTTTTGGCCGCATTTAGTTGAAATTTTGCACTAGGTGTACAATTAGTAGTATAGTCATGTGTGCCGAATTTGATTGAAATCGGTTCAGATTTAGATATAGCTGCCATATATATTTTTCGCCCGATATGGACTTATATGGCACCAGAAGCCAGATTTTTGGCCCAATTTGGTTGAGATTTTGCACTAGGAGTACAATTGGTAATATAGTCATGTGTGCCAAATTTGATTGAAATCGGTTCAGATTTAAATATAGCTCCCATATATATGTTTTTCTGATTTCGACAAAAATGGTCAAAATACCAAAATTTACCTTGTTAAATCGCCACTGCTTAGTCGAAAAGGTGTACAAATTACTTTAATTTTCCTAAACTTTTAATACATATATATCGAGCGATAAATCATAAATAAACTTTTGCGAAGTTTCCTTAAAATTGCTTCAGATTTAAATGTTTCCCATATTTTTTTTTTATTAACATTTTGTTCCACCCTAGTGCATTAGCCAACTTAAATTTTGAGTCTATAGATTTTGTAAAAGTCTATCAAATTCTGTCCAAATCGAGTGATATTTAAATGTATGTATTTGGGACAAACCTTTATACATAGCACCCAACACATTTGACGGATGTGATATGGTATCGAAAATTTAGATCTACAAAGTGGTGCAGGGTATAATATAGTCGGCCCCGCCCGACTTTAGACTTTCCTTACTTGGTATAAATAAAGAAATGCGGTTCATCTCCCAAACCTTTGTTTACAAATTCACTGGGGTTGGGTTAGGCTATGATATAGTCGACCCCGCCCGACTTTCTACCTTACCCACTTGATTTTGATTGAAACGGCTTCAATCAGGAAATTTATAGTATCAATTGCAGAATTAATTAGAAATAAAATGCATAATTGATAAACAAATTAATTAATTTTTATTTATTAATATAATTGAGGTAATCAAATATTTATTGTATTATTACTTATTTATTCGTAATTATTTTTAATAAATTTTATTATAATTTTATAGCATTTTCTACTTTATTATAAATTTTGCGATTATAATTATAGTTGGATATTTCTTTAACAATCCAATGAATTCATTTAAATTCGAATCAAACAAATTAAGTGGAAATTAATTAGATATATTATTCTTTTTAATTAAAAACTTAATTGCAATGGGGTAACATATGGTAATTGAAAGAACCCGGTGTTGGTTGTAATACATGCGTGATAGTAGTGGGTATGACATAAATGCCCTTAGTAAGCATTTTTTTCTCCTCAACTTCTTAGCCAGTTTTTATTGCGAATATATTGAAAACCTTGTATACTACCAAAGTCGACTAACGTCCTTTTTTTCGAAGAGCGCAGATATAATATTTTACTTTTTTTGATTTTTCATGCGTATTTACCAACAAAAGCAAGTGATTTTTTTTGTTTAGATCGATTTGCGTATTTTTCATTCATTTGATGAATGAATTGCAACAACATTGCACAATATCCTTTGTGCCTTTGTCATTCAATATCCCTTTATAGCCATGTTGAGTGGTTTTGTTTATTTGTATTGAATGCCGAGGACATTTATACTTGTACATTTATATTTACATTTGAGTAGCAAAACTATGTCGTTGAAATGTATGCAATATGCACATACATATTGGATGATTGTTTTTTCGCGTTATATGAAAAATCTAAATCAGAGTTCCTCAAACCACTATGGATTAGAATAAACTTTCAATTCTTTTCTTTTGTAATTAAGATGTCTTCTGTATTATGAACAAGTGAATAAAGTAAAAAGCCGGGCGGGTCCGAATATCATACCCTAAACCACCCCTACTGAATTAGTAAACGTAAACATTGGTGGGGTAACTTTGGTATATGTTTGAGAGATAACCCGAATTTTCATATTTAAGAACATTAAGGGGTACATGATTATGGGAGTTTTGTCACAAGCTGAGCAAAAATGTCTGATATTATATATAGTTGAAGCAACAGTTGATTTTGCACCTATAGTAACTCTATAGGTATACAACTTAAAAACAAAATTATTAAAAATCGGGCGCTACATATATATAAATCTGAACCGAATTGAATGATATATTGCAGGTTTGGTAGATACCACAGAAGAAAACTGTGTCCTAAATTTGAGTAAGATCGGTTAATAAAAGACCAAATTTTTTCCAAAATGAGACCGGTCAGGCAGTTACTGTGAATAGTGTTCGCTATCGTGAGATGATAACGAACTTTTTATGGCCCGAATTTGAAGATATGGATGTGGACGATATGTGGTTTCAGCAGGACGGTGCCACTTGCCACACAGCTAACGAAACAATGACTCTTTTGCGCAACAAATTCAATGGCCGTGTTATCTCACGTAGTGGCGATGTCAATTGGCCGCCAAGATCATGTGATTTGACACGGTTGGACTTTTTTCTTTGGGGTTATTTGAAAGAAAAGGTGTACGTCGATAAGCCAGCAACAATCCAAGAGCTAAAGGATGAGATAATTCGGCACATTAACGGCATAGAACCTCCATTATGCCTCAGCGTCATCGAAAATTTGGACCATCGAATGAAGGTGTGCCACCGAGGTCGCGGCGCCCATTTGTCCGATGTTTTGTTCCATACATAATTGAGTAATACCAATATATCGTAATTACATAAAATTACAATAATTTTCTAAAAAGTTTGTGTTTTATTCAAAATCAACATCGACCCTTGAAATTTTAACCACCCTTTATATGGGAGCATATCTAAAAAATCAATTTCATTGAAATTGTTTAATAATTGCAACCGGAATCCTCCGAACAACAAATACATGGACCGACGGACGGACAACAAGGACTAGATCGACTCAGGAGGTGATTACGAATCGATCGGTACATATTTTATGGTGTCTAAAATCAATATTTCTGGTAGGCCCATTTTTTGACAGATCAAAGTTATTAAAATGTGGTATAGTGTATAAAAAGCATCACTAAAGCAAAAGAACTTTAGATAAAATATTAAAAAGAAAAATTTCCTAAACATACGAAAGTGGATACTTTGGTTTTTATCATAATTATAGCCTGTGCCATAAGTTGTGTCGATCCATAATTATATATAGCCCCCATATATACCGATCCCCAGATTTGAACTCCGGAGCACCTTGGACGAGCAAAATTAACCCGATACGATTGAAATTTGGTACGTGGTGTTAGTATATTGTCTCTAACAACCATGCAAAAATTGGTCCATACCAGTCTTAAGTATATATATATATATATATATATCCCCCATTTAAACCGATTCCCAGGTTTGACCTCCGGAGCTCTTGGAGCAGCAAAAGTCACACGATCCGGTTGAAATTTGGTACATGGTGAAATTTGGTATATTGCGCTAGTATATGGCCGCTAACAACCATGCCAATATTGGTCCATATCAGTCGATAGTTATATAGAGCCGATCCCCAAAAATAATCTACCAAAATTGTTTTACTATAGAAAATTTTGTCAAAATTTTATGGGTATAGAAAATTTTGTCAAAACTTTATTTCTATAGAAAATTTTGTCAAAATTTATTGTTATAGAAAATATTGTCAAAATTTAATTTCTATAGAAAATGTTGTCAAAATTGTATGGCTATAGAAAATTTTGTCAAAATTTTATTTCCATAGAAAATTTTGTCAAAATTTTATTTCTATAGAAAATTTTGTCAAAATTTTATTTCTATAGAAAATTTTGTCAAAATTTTATTTCTATAGAAAATTTTGTCAAAATGTTATTGCTATAGAAAAAGTTGTCAAAATTTTATTTCATTTGTTTTGTTTTGTTATTGTTGGTTTTGTTCTTTAAGCATTGTTGTTGTTTTTTTTTATTTCAGCTTAAAACCATACATTGACTAAACTACAATTGTAGCTTAACCAACAGAGGAAAAGAATGTTTGTCAAATTTATTTGGGCAAAGCCCTATAGACTGCAAGATGGTTGGATGGACGCACGTTTCGGAATTACCACATTCCTCATCAGCATCCTCTACTTGCAGCAAAACTATCAACCAATTATCAGAATAAATTCAGGCAGTTTATTAAACCCAACAAAAACCACACTTGAACCCTCCGAAAAAAGGTTTTACATTGATAGCCGGCTTATGCCGAAATAAATTCGAAACAAACATATCTCTTTTCCTATGCCACTGTCAAATCATCGATTTGAATTCACATAAACCCAGCCATGTGAATTCAAATCGATGATTTGACAGTGGTATAGGACAAGAGATATGTTTGTTTCGAATTTATTTCGGCATAAGCCGGCTATCAATGTAAAACCTTTTTTCGGAGGGTTCAAGTGTGGTTTTTGTTGGGTTTAATAAACTGCCTGAATTTATTCTGATAATTGGTTTATAGTTTTGCTGCAAGTAGAGGATGCTGATGAGGAATGTGGTAATTCCGAAACGTGCGTCCATCCAACCATCTTGCAGTCTATAGGGCTTTGCCCAAATAAATTTGATAAACATTCTTTTCCTCTGTTGGTTAAGCTACAATTGTAGTTTAGTCAATGTATGGTTTTAAGCTGAAATAAAAAAAAAAAAACAACAAAATTTTATTTCTATAGAAAATTTTGTCAAATTTTTATTTCTATAGAAAATTTTCTCAAAATTTTATTTCTATAGAAAATGTTGTCAAAATTTTATTTCTATAGAAAATTGTGTTAAAATTTTGTTTCTATAGAAAATGTTGTCAAAATTTTATGGCTATAGAAAATTTTGTCAAAATTATATTTCTAAAAAAATTTTGTCAAAAATTTTATTTCTATAGAAAATTTTGTCAAAATTTTATTTCTTTAGAAAATTTTGTCAAAATTTTATTTCTATAGAAAACTGTGTCAAAATTTTGTTTCTATAGAAAATTTTGTCAAAATTTTATTTCTATAGAAAATTTTGTCAAAATTTTATTTTTATAGAAAATTGTGTCAAAATTTTGTTTCTATAGACAATTTTGTCAAGCGTATATAGTTACGTATTTAATCGGTTGTTTGGTTAAATATATATCCCGTATGGACTAACATTCAATTGAGAAGACGGTATTAAGAAGTTTTAAGATAACTTGCCATCGGCAAAAGTTACCGCAACCCAAGTAGTTCAATTGTGGATGACAGTCTTTAGTACAAGTTTCTATGCAATCCAATGCGGAGGGTACATAAGATTCGGCCTGGCCGATTATACGGCTGTATATACTTGTTTGAAAAAGAAAATATAAATTCAATAGATCAGATCTAACATATATTCCAATTTTAATTTTATAAAGTCTAGATTTAAAAACAGATAGCTCCCTAAAAACTATCTTTATTTTAAAGAAGCCGAATCATTGGCACGGAATCAATACCACAAACCGTAAGGGAAGGTCAAAATCTTTGGATCAAAGTAAACTTTTTTTGAGTGTGAGATCTAGCCCTTATCCGTATATAATCTCCACTGGTAAGTAGCACAAATTGGAAAAATGCTTCAAATTATCCTTTACCTTTAATACATATTTATAGCTCAATAAATCACTAAAGTCGGAATTATTTCTATTTTATTTTATGCTTTTAAATGTCGTTTTAAACTAAATGTTGCTACCCTGAAAAAAATATTGTCATGATGGCAAAGATTTCATGCCCTTAAAGTACGAATGCAAATTTTGCTTAGCATAGAAGACGCATTTCTCTAAAAAAATTTTTTCCTTTTCTAAAAGCCGATAAACTTTTCAATGAAGTCGTATTGTCCTTATAACTAAGTGATTTTACTTAAAAATGGGTATCATAACATGAAAAAAAATTTGTTAGGGTAAGGTCAACTTGACTTTAATAATTCAAAACAAGTATATACGGCCGTAAGTTCGGCCAGGCGGAAGCTTATGTACCCTCCATCATGGATTGCGTAGAAACTTCATTTAAACACTGCCATCCACAATCGAATTACTTAAGTTGCGGTAAGGCTTGCCGCTGGCAAGGTATCTTAAAACATCCTAACACCATCTTCTAAATTGTATGTAAGTCCATACGTGGTATATATTAAATCAAAAAAGATCGATCCAATACGTATATAATTCAGTTTGACAAAGTAGACAAAAAATTTTGACAAAATTTTCTACAGAAATAAAATTTAAAATTTTTTTTTTTAATTTTCTATAGAAATAAAAATTTTGACAAAATTTTCTATAGAAAGAAAATGTTGACGAAAATTTCTACAGAAATAAAATTTTAACAAAATTTTCTATAGAAATAAACTTTTGACAAAATTTTCTATAGAAATAAAATCTTGGTAGATTATTTTTGGCTCGAGTGGCAACCATGATTATGAACCGAATAAAATTTGAACAAAATTTTCTATAGAAATAAAATTTTGACAAAATTTTCTATAGAAATAAAATTTTGACAATGATGAAAATTTTATTATGAACCGAATAAAATTTTAACAAAATTTTCTCTAGTAATAAAATTTTGACAAAATTTTATATAGAAATAAAATTTTGAAAAAATTTTCTATAGAAATAAAATTTTGGTAGATTATTTTTGGCTCTAGTGGCAACCATGATTATGAACCGATATGGACCAATTTTGGTATGGTTGTTAGCGACCATATACTAACACCACGTTCCTAAGTTGAACCGGATCGGATGAATTTTGCTCCTCCAAGAGGCTCCGGAGGTCAAGTCTGGAGATCGGTTTAAATGTGGTCTATATATAATTATGGACCGATGTGGACCAATTTTTGCATGGTTGTTAGAGACCATATACCAACATCATGTTCCAAATTTCAGCCGGATCGGATGAAAGTTGCTTCTCTTTGAGGCTCCGCAAGCCAAATCTGGGGATCGGTTTATATGGGGGCTATATATAATAATGGACCGATGTGGACCAATTTTTGTATGATTGTTAGAGACCATATACCAACAACATGTACCAAATTTCAGCCGGATCGGATGAAGTATGCTTCTCTTAGAGGCTCTACAAGCCAAATCTGGGATCGGTTTATATGGGGGCTATATATAATTAAGGACCGATATGGACCAATTTTTGCATGGTTGTTAGAGACCATATACCAACGTCATGTTCCAAATTTCAGCCAGATCGGTTGAAATTTTCTTCTCTTTGAGGCTCCGCAAGCCAAATCTGGGGGATCGGTTTATATGGGGGCTATATATAGTTATGGACCGATGTGGACCAATTTTTGCATGGTTGTTAGAGACCATATACCAACATCATGTACCAAATTTCAGATCGGTTGAAATTTTCTTTTCTTTGAGGCTCCGCAAGCCAAATCAGGGGATCGGTTTATATGGGGGCTATATATAGTTATGGACCGATGTGGACCAATTTTTGCATGGTTGTTAGAGACCATATGCCAACACCATGTACCAAATTTCAGGTGGATCGGATGAAATTTGCTTCTATTTGAGGCTCCGCAACCCAAATCTGGGGATCGGTTTATATGGGCGCTATATATAATTATGGACCGATATGAACCAATTTTTGCACGGTTGTTAGAGACCATATAGCAACACCATGTACCAAATTTCAGCCGGATCGGATGCAATTTGCTCCTCTTTGAGTTGTTAGAGACCATATACCAACACCAGATACCAAATTTCAGCAGGATCGGATGAAATATGCTTCTGTTAGAGGCCACACAAGCCAAATCTGAGGGTCCCTTTATATGGGGGCTATACGTAAAAGTGGACCGATATGGCCCATTTTAAATCTCATCCAACTACTTGTGCCAAGTTTCAAGTCGATAGCTTGTTTCGTTCGGAAGTTAGCGTGATTTCAAAAGACGGACGGACATGCTTAGATCGACTGAGAATTTCACCACGACCCAGAATATATATACTTTATGGGGTCTTAGAGCAATATTTCGATATGTTACAAACGGAAAGACAAAGTTAATATACCCCCATCCTATGATGGAGGGTATGAAAATTCTTTAAAATTAATGAAATTGTCTTTAAATTTGTTGTCTTTTTGCAACTTGACTACAAAGCAAAAAATCGTTAAAAAAATATGACATGTTTTTCAACACTTTATTTTAAAGGTGTTTTTTACTTGAAACATAGCATAATTTCTATTGGAAGTCGAGCCGGAATTTGGAAAATAAAGTTGTCGTTAACTCGTTGTCAGGACTTTGATAGCATATGAACACAAAAATCTAAAAAATCGAAAAATTAAAATTTGCTTTCTGGAAACAAGTACACAAAACCCAAATTTAAAACAGAATTGTGGCCTAAAAGTATCCTTACTTGTATTCTCCGCTTCTTTGGCTCGGAATCAATACCAAAATTGTTAAAGTAAAGACAAAATCTTTGGAACCGCGCATGCTTTTTTTCAGTGTAGTACGTATCAACAAGTGCTCGACAGTATTAGTATTACTTGTTGCCTCCTAAACTAAGTGCACAAAACAAAACTGCAATGGTGCATCGAGTGAGAAGTAGTTGGGAAATGCTGATCTATACTCTTTACTACAATTGACAAGTAGATTTCTAAATGAAAACCACACAGCACTGATAGCATGAGTGCGGTCGTTCTGTAATGGCTTTAGAACTGAGACTAGGCACAATTCAAATGACATTGATTCGCTTCTAGTGCTGCGAGTGCGAAGTGGTTTTGAACATTCATGTGTCAGCATTTTAATTCATCATGAGCCACAAAGTCGATATGTGTTTTCTTAAAACTAAATGGATTGAATGAAAACATCGACTTTAGTTCAATATCAATTCGAAATCCACAATAATGGTGCGTAAAGATCCATTAAAATATTAAGTTCATTGTGAAATGACATTTGTTCCATGACATTTAATGATGAAAAAATCGCAAGAAAATATTATGTCAAATGTATGCTCCTCAACACCAAAATGCAATGTCAGCATTATAATAACCATTCCAAATTTGGTCCATTTCGGTTCATAACTATGTATTGACCCATACACCCCGATCATAATATTTGAGTTCCGGAGCCACTTGGAGAAGCAAATTTCGCCCGATCCGGATGAAATTTATTATGAGATGGTGCCAACATATTCGCTTTTGTAAATATTTAAAAAAAATGTTCATATGGGTCCATAATTATATGTTGCCGGCATATAAAACGATTTACATATATACACTCTAAAAATAGGCAAACAATTTCTTCTTCTTACAAATTTTGATTAACATAGAATACACATTTTTCTAATATAAGGTTTTTTCCTTGTCCAAAAGTCGATAAAGTCGTTTTGTCCTTATAGTTATATGATTCGATTTAAAAATGGATATTTTAACCCTTTCACTACCGATGTTTACCTAGGACGACATTCGAAAACGACACCAAACTCTATTTCCTCAATTAGTTTCGATTTATTTCTCGATGTTGTTTTAAAGTAGAGGCTTTAATCTAAATAAGCTATAAATATTTTCCACATTGGTGAGTACTAAAATTCATTTTTATAAACTTCTTTAACAATAAACGAAAAATACGAAATTTTGAGCCAATTTTTCTACTGTATAACAGGTTGGCTGATAAGTCCTCGGTATAACAAAGAAAAACACATTTTTTTTTGTCAAAATTCGTTTTTATTATTCAACATAGTTCCCTTCAAGAGCGATACAACGATTATACACTGAAAAAATATTGTCGAGAGGTCAAAGGTTTCATGGCTTTAAAATAAGAATACAAATTTTGCTTAGCATAGAAGACGCATTTCTCTAAAATAAAGTTATTTTCCTTGTCCAAAAGTCGATAAACTTTTCAATGAAGTCGTATTGTCCTTATAATTAAGTGATTTCACTTAAAAATGGGTATCTTAACATGAAAGAAAAAATTTATAGCCTAAGGCCAACTTGACATTAATAATTCAGAAAAAATTCTTTAAATTTAATGAAATTGTCTTTAAATTTGTTGTCTTTTTGCATCTTGACTACAAAGCAAAAAATCGTTCAAATATAGGACATGTTTTTCAAAACTTTATTTTAAAGAAGTTTTTTACTTCAAACATAGCATAATTTCTACTGGAAGTCGAGTCCTAATTTGGAAAAATAAAGTTGCCGTTAACTCGTTTTTAAAGGACATTTATAGCATATGAAGAAAAAAAGCTGAGAAAGCGAAAAATTAAAATTTGCTTCCTAGAAGCAAGTACACAAAACCTAAATTTAAAAGAGAATTGTGTCTTAAAAGTATCCTTACTTGTGTTCTCCGCTTCTTTGGCTCGGATTCAATACCAAATTTTTTAAAGTAAAGACAAAATCTTTGGAACCGAGTATGCTTTTTCTCAGTGTAACAACCTTCCAATTTTTTGATACCATTTTGGTAGTACTCCTTCGGTTTTGCCTCAAAATAGGCCTCAGTTTCGGCGATCACCTCTTCATTGCAGCCAAATTTTTTCCCTGCGAGTATCCTTTTGAGGTCTGAGAACAAGAAAAAGTCGCTGGGGGCCAGATCTGGAGAATACGGTGGGTGGGGAAGCAATTCGAAGCCCAATTCATGAATTTTTGCCATCGTTCTCAATGACTTGTGTTCTCGTTCTCAATGACTTGTGTGCGTTGTCTTGGTGGAACAACACTTTTTTCTTCTTCATATGGGGCCGTTTTGCCGCGATTTCGACCTTCAAACGCTCCAATAACGCCATATAATAGTCACTGTTGATGGCCTTTCCCTCCTCAAAATAATCGATAAAAATTATTCCATGCGCAACCCAAAAAACACAGGCCATTACTTTGCCAGCGAACTTTGAGTCTTTCCACGCTTCGGAGACGGTTCACCGGTCGCTGTCCACTCAGCCGACTGTCGATTCGACTCAGGAGTGTAGTGCTGGAGCCATGTTTCATCCATCGTCACATATCGACGGAAAAACTCGGGTGTATTACGTGTTAACAGCTGAAAACACCGCTTCAACACGTTGTTGTTTTTGGTCAAATGTGAGCTCGCGCGGCACCCATTTTGCACAGAGCTTCCGCATATCCAAATATTGATGAGTGATATGACCAACACGTTCCTTTGATATCTTTAAGGCCTCTGCTATCTCGATCAACTTCATTTTACGGTCATTCAAAATCATTTTGTGGATTTTTTTGATGTCTTCGGCGGTAACCACACCTTTCGGGCGTCCACTGCGTTCACCGTCGTCCGTGCTCATTTCACCACGCTTGAATTTTGCATATCAATCAATTATTGTTGATTTCCCTGGGGCAGAATACGGAAACTCATTATCAAGCCAAGTTTTTGCTTCCATCGTATTTTTCCCTTGAGAAAACAGTATTTTATCAAAACACGAATTCCTTTTTTTCTATTTTTTTTCACAATAACAAAAGTTGCAATAACAAGAGCTATATCAGTTTGTTCTAAAAACTTGATTTTTTAATTGTGACGAAATAGCTCTATGAAAATAAGCGCTATTTGACCTATTATATCTATCGACGTGAGAGAAAAAATACAAAAAAGAACCCGAAAACTATCAGCTATAGTTTTTGTACGAATGCCCATTTACTAGAGATAACAGGTTGGTTGATAAGTCCCCGGTCTGACACATAGATGGCGTCGCTAGTATTAAATGCATATTATTTTTATATAGTACCAACCTTCAAATGATTCATGTCAAAATTTGACGTATGTAAGTCAATTAGTTTGTGAGATAGAGCGTCTTTTGTAAAGCAACTTTTGTTATTGTGAAAAAATGTAAAAAAAGGAATTTCGTGTTTTGATAAAATACTATTTTCTGAAGGGAAAAAGTACAGTGGAAGCAAAAACTTGGCTTTATAACGAGTTTCCGGATTCTGCCCCAGGGAAATCAACTATAATTGATTAGTATGTAAAATTCAAGCGTGGTGAAATGAGCACGGAGGACGGTGAACGCAGTGGAGCGCGAGCTCACATTTGACCAAAAACAACAACGTGTTGATGATTCTGAGCGGTGTTTGCAGCTGTTAACTCGTAATACACCCGAGTTTTTCCGTCGGTATGTGACAATGGATTAAACATGGCTCCATCACTACACTCCTGAGTCCAATCGACAGTCGGCTGAGTGGACAGCGACCGGTGAACCGTCTCCGAAGCGTGGAAAGACTCAAAAGTCCGCTGGCAAAGTAATGGCCTCTGTTTTTTGGGATGCGCATGGAATAATTTTTATCGATTATCTTGAGGAGGGATGAACCATCAACAGTGACTATTATATGGCGTTATTGGAGCGTTTCAAGGTCGAAATCGCGGCAAAACTGTCCCATATGAAGAAGAAACAAGTATAAACGGCCGTAAGTTCGGCCAGGCCGAATCTTATGTACCCTCCACCATGGATTGCATTGAAACTTGTACTAAAGACTGCCATTCACAATTGAATTACTTGGGTTGCGGTAACACTTGCCGATGGCAAGGTTTCTTAAAACTTCTTAACACCGTCTACTCAATTGTAAGTTAGTCCATACGGAGTATACACGCTCACAAAAAATCGCTTCTGTAACATATACTCCCAAACATATTTTGCTTCAAGCATATACATTTTTGGGTATTGCCCAAACATTTATATGTTTGATCTCTTCCAATATATAATATGTTTGAAAGCATATTGGTCTAAATAATATATGTTTGGGTAGTCAAAGTTCCAAACATTTTGTATTTTTGCATCCAAATTCAATAATATTGTCTTCCAAAAAACAATATGTTATTATGTGAACATATAATATGTTTGGAAGCATTTTGCACCCAAAAATATTATATGCTTAAAAAAAAATTCTCCCAAACAATATTGTGCTCAAAATTTTATTTATTTATTTATATATTTACAATCGTAATGAATTATGAAAATAAACAGGTAATATAGGTGCTAACAACATAGGTTTTCGACCTGAATGCTCAAAATTTTGTTTCTGCCTAATTGTATATTCCCCCACATCTTTCTCACTTCCACGAGATTTTTTAGTTCTTAGCACTTTTTTCTGTGATACAAACATTGTAGAAGAAATTATTCAATTTTATGATTTTTTTATTTTAATTTTACCTTTTGCCGGACGGGGATTCGAACAGCGGACCACACAGTTTGTAAGGATCAAAGAAGTAGTAGATCAATTGCACAAGGAAAAATAAAATGTTAATTTTGTAATAACAAGCAACAACCACCAACTTAATTCAATATCGCTCCCTGTTAAATAGCGCTCCAAGCTACTAAACACATATATGTTTATAGGCTATTTCTAAATTAATATATGTTTGCATCCAAGCATATTATATTTACAAACATTTTATGTCCCAAACATAATATGTTCTAACATATTAACATATATGTCCCAAACATGTTATGCTAGTTTATGAACATTATATGCTTGCACTCAAAAATATTGTGTTTAAAAATTTGTGGTCCAAACATATAATGTTTATAGCCAAACATATGAAAAACTGCCTTTTTCATCCGTGTAGATAAACAAAAAAAGGTCGATTAAATACTATTTAATTCAGTTTGACAAAATTTTCTATAGAAATAACATTTTGACAAAATTTTCTATAGAAATAATATTTTTACATAATTTCTATAGAAATAAAATTTTGACAAAAATTTCTATAGTAATAAAATTTTGACAAAATTTTCTATCGAAATAAAATTTTAACAAAATTTTCTATCGAAATGAAATGTTGACAAAATATTCTATAGTAATTAAATTTTGACAAAATTTTCTATAGAAATAAAATTTTGCTAGATTACTTTTGGGGATCGGCTATATATAACTATAGACGGATATGGACCAATTTTGGAATGGTTGTTAGCGGCCATATACTGCACAATGTTCAAAATTTCACCACGTACCAAATTTTAACCGGATCCGATGAATTTTGGTCCTCTAAGAGCGGCATGGACCATATACTAACACCACGTACCAAATTTCAACCGGATTGGGTGAATTTTGCTCTTCCAAGGGGCTCCGGAGGTCAACTCTGGGGATCGGTTTGTATGGGGGCTATATATAATTATGGACTGATATGAACCAATTCATGCATGGTTGTTGGATTCCATATACTAACATCACGTACCAAATTTCAACCGAATACGATGAATTTTGCTCTTCCAAGGGGCTCCAGAGGTCAAATCTGGGGATCATTTTATATGGGGGCTATATATAATTGGACCGATTTCGACCAATTTTTGCACAGTGGTTAGAGATCATATACTGACACCATGTACCAAATGTCAGTCGGATCATGTGAAATTTTCTTCTCTTAGAGGCTCCGCAAGCCAAATCTGGGGATCGGTTTATATGGGGTCTATATATAATTATGGACCGATATGGACCAATTTTTGCACGGTTGTTGGAGACCATATATTTACACCATGTACCAAATTTCGGCCGGATCGGATGAAATTTGCTTCTCTTAGAGGCCTCGCAAGCCAAATCGGGGGATCGGTTTATATGGGGGCTATATATAATTATGGACCGATGTGGACGAATTTTTGCATGGTTGTTAGAGACCATATACTTACACCATGTACCAAATTTCAGCCGGATCGGATGAAATTTGCTTCTCTTAGAGGCCTCGCAAGCCAAATCGGGGGATCGGTTTATATGGGGGCTATATATAATTATGGACCGATGTGGACGAATTTTTGTATGGTTGTTAGAGACCATATACTAACACCCTGTACCAAATTTCAGCCGGATCGGATGAAATTTGTTTCTCTTAGAGGCGTCGCAAGCCAAATTTGGGGGTCCGTTTATATGGGGGCTATACGTAAAAGTGGACCGATATGGCCCATTTGCAATACCATCCGACCTACACCCAGAGAAATGATTGGTTGGAATTCGATTACGACAACAAATTGATAGTGGGGAAGCACAATGTTTAATTGTGTGGACTAATTGTTGGTTATTTCTCTTCTTTTATGGTTTGTATAACCAATACAAAAGCAGTGTAACCAAAAGTTGGTACACACGACCAAATATTGGTGGTTATCTATATATGGAAGCAAGCAAACTTTTCGATTTATTCCTGCCTGTTGTGATAACTGATTTGTTTTATCAATGTGTCATCAAAACCAACTGGATGTCCGTCTAACAAATAAGTTGGTTGTGTTAACAGATTTGATAGTTATAAAGGATTTTTTTTGCTTTGGACTACGTATATATGACAACAAATACATAATTGTTTTTGTCTCATTAATTATAGAAAACTATAAAATTCAAATTTTTAATGACAATAAAATTTTACATAACATTCTGCCCAACAAGGATTGTTGTGATTTATATACATACATATATTATTTTTAATTCGGTAGCTGTATTCTTAAGAGTAAGTGTATAAGCGGAAGTGGGTCACTTTTCTTCATTTCCTGTAGAACTATGTTGTTGTTTTAGATACATTGGAATTGCTTCATCGACTCCAATGTAATGCCATATATAATCATGTAAGGCGCGCATTTTAAACAAAGTTCAGCATTTGATAAATGACTAAATATTTTAATTTTAGACAATCAATCTGTTTGAAGTGGATGAAGAACTTTGCCCGCTTTTCAAGCGATGGTTTTTGCTGGCATCATAGTGCTCAATATCTCAAGATCTTACATTAGACAACGCCACAGGTAAATCCAAGCCAACTTGGACTTTAAAGCAAAAATTATAAAGTTTAATCTTTCTTCCAGAATTTAAAAAAAGCATATTTTGCAGCCCGAACAAGTTTTATGAATTCCGAGATGACAGGTTTAGAGCCATTCAGGCCTCAATGTGCGTGAAAATGTTCCAATAATTAATACAAAAATATTAGTATATAATAAAATTAAAAAAAAAAAACTAAAATGAATTCAATGATTGGTATCTTTAATTTTATAAGCATTGGTTGTCAGAAAAAACAGTTAGTTGCTTTAACAAACGAATGAAATCTTATTGGTTGTGACTGCCAATTAGACTGCTAATGTGCCCAAATTTTAGTTATTCAAACATTTTATCTACAGTTGGGACAGACAACAATTGGTTGCTTTAACAAATTTTGTCGGTTATATTCTGATAGTAGATGGGACCAAATAATTTGGTTGGCAAAAAAATTGGTTGGCACAACAAATTTGTTTTCTGTGTGTACATCAATAACAACTACTTGTACCAAGTTTCAAGTCGATAGCTTGTTTTGTTCGGAAGTTAGCGTGATTTCAACAGACGGACGGACGGACGGACGGACATGCTCAGAATTTCACCACGACCCAGAATATATATACTTTATGGGGTCTTAGAGCAATATTTCGATGTGTTACAAACGGAATGACAAAGTTAATATACCCCCCATCCTATGGTGGTGGGTATAAAAACGAATTTTGACAAAAAAATGTGTTTTTTTTGTTAGACCGGAGACTTATCAGCCAACCTGTTAGTATATGAGATCTTCTCCTCCCAAAATTGGTAATTTTTCAAAAAGAAAAAAACTTGTTTTCAAAAATTCTCATTTGTGCATATTATACATATACTATTCCCAAAATTCGTATCAAAAATCCCCAAAGTGGGGAATATTTTAAAAAAAAAGTTAGTTTTTGCTAAGTTGCATATTTCTTACATGGGGCTTTTTGGAGAAGAGATCTGCTTAAGCAATCGGTACTTTACCAGATGAGAATTTTAGAAAACAATGATTTTCTTTTTGAAAAATTGCCGGTTTATTAATAGATCCAAATTATAACATACACTTCGAAGTCAAACATGTTTTCTTAATTCCAAAATAAAAAACATTAAAAACTTTATTTAAAAAAATTGTCCTTTATAGTTTGTAAATTGCACATCCTAAAATTTTGGTTGAATAATCTTTAATATCACGTGCAAATGGTTTATGTTAATCTGACCTTTATCTTGTGCTGATATAACAAGTATATAGTTGTTACAAAATTTTTACCATGTGATTTTAAAATGTCCATATTATCTGCATCTTTATCCCGTGTTTCATATTTTCAAATTTATGCTACAAGAAGAAAGATATGCTCCTATATCGATACCAAAGTTGAAATTCCACTGTCACCTACTACGGCGCTGTAACCAATTTTGGTTACATCGTATCCGCTATTCTCTATTGCGTTTGGCGCCTTACTAGACAAATTGCCAAAGCATCCTATAGCTGCGAATCTTCTGGACATGGAATGGGAAAACAAAATGAATGCCATGTCAAATGCAATATTCTGCGGAAACAAAGTGAATGAATCAACGAATGCTTGAATGAATGAATGTACGGCTGATTGACACTGAAATTTTGAGGTTTGTGTTAAGGTGCGTGTTCGTGTGTAGGGTCCACAAAAGGAAAATAGCAACAGTTCGCGTTCAATACGCGACGATTGTTGTCATAGCTATGGATAGATGTCTTCTGTCACTTGTCAATGGACAATGCAATTCGTTCTGCTCTGTTTGCGTTAATTGGCATACATCTCTATATGACCGAAATCTGTCGTGAACTCGCATTGGTTCGGACATATTCACAAACCAAAAGACAGAAAAATGAACTAGAAAAGCGAAATTGTGAACAAATAGAAATATGGAGATTTGGGAAAAGTCCATGATGGACAATGGAAAACTTGCTGATGTGCACGTTTGTTCGATATGAATTTAAGATCAAATTAAAAAGGAATGTTAAATTTTACAGGTGAATACTCTTGAGGAATTTGGGAACTTGGCTAATTGGCCATAGCAAGGCCGTATTCAGGGGGTGGGATGAGGGGGATCAAACCCCCCCCCCCCCCCGAAATGAATGAATATTTTTATATAAATAAATATATATTTTTAGCTGCATAGAAAAATCTTATCGAAGATGTTGAAGAAAAGCTGAGGTTTTATTTTGAAAAACGCTTACCTATAAAAATAGCACAAATCATAGAATACTAGTTGAAAAGCCCGTCAAACGACGGTCGAAAAAAACAAATTGTTTTTGTTCTCGCACCACAAATTTCATTTAAAGAAAATAAAATTTTGACAAAATTTTCTATATAAATAAAATTTTGCAAAAATTTTCTATAGAAATAAAATTTTGCAAAAAAATTCTATAGAAAAAAATTTGCAAAATTTTTTCTATAGAAATAAAATTTTGCAAAAATTTCCTATAAAAATAGAATTTTACAAAATTTTCAATTGAAATAAAATTTTGACAAAATTTTCTATAAAAATAAAATTTTGCAAAAATTCTATATAGTTTATCAAGAGACTGAATTTTAAAGAAAATATAATTTTGACAAAATTTTCTATATAAATAAAATTTTGCAAAAATTTTCTATAGAAATAAAATTTAGTAAAAAAATTCTATAGAAAAAAAATTTTGCAAAATTTTTTCTATAGAAATAAAATTTTGCAAAAATTTCCTATAGAAATAAAATTTTTACAAAATTTTCAATTGAAATAAAATTTTGACAAAATGTTCTATAAAAATAAAATTTTGCAAAAATTCTATATAGAAATAAAATTTTGACAAAATTTTCTACCGAAATAAAAAATCGATAATATAGAATCGCATTCTTTTTATACCCTCCACCATAGGATGGGGGTATATTAACTTTGTCATTCCGTTTGTAACACATCGAAATATTGCTCTAAGACCCCGTAAAGTATGTATATTCTGGGTCGTGGTGAAATTCTGAGTCGATCTGAGCATGTCCGTCCGTCCGTCTGTTGAAATCACGCTAACTTCAGAAAGAAACAAATTATCGACTTGAAACTTGGCACAAGTAGTTGTTATTGATGTAGGTCGGACGGTATTGCAAAAGGGCCATATCGGTCCACTTTTACGTATAGCCCCCATATAAACGGACCCGCAAACTTGGCTTGCGATTGCTCTAAAAGAAGCTGATCCGGCTGAAATTTGGTACATGGTATTGGTATATGTTCTCTAATGACCATGCAAAAATTGGTCCACATCGGTCTTTAATTATATATAGCCCCCATATAAACCAATCCCCCGATTTGGCTTGCGGAGCCTCTAAGAAACGAAAATTTCATCCGATCCGGCTGAAATTTGGTACATGGTGTTGGTATATGTTCTCTTATGACCATGCAAAAATTGGTCCATATCGGTCCATAATTATATATAGCCTCATATAAATCGATTCCCAGATTTGTCCTACGGAGCCTCTTGGAGGAGAAAAATTCATCCGATTCGGTTGAAATTTGGAACATGGTGTTAGAATCAGGGTTGGCCTGTCACAAACTGTGACTTTTGCGACATACGTTTGCGACGGTATAATACGTATGTCGCAAAAGTCGTAAACCTACTGTAGAAAACCAAATTTTGAATAGAAGAAATCCTGAACATTTTTTTAATTTAGTTTGACAGCATTTGCTGTGAGTTTCTGCAGAAATTTGTGAAAGTTTTCCCATGGTCAAGCCTATTTTCTTAGGTGGTATCGAAATTCCCGTTAGTGAGTGTGTAAAATACCTTGGAGTTATATTGGACAGGAGACTGAACTTAAAGCTAAGAAAGGACGAGGAAATCCACGGTTACCCTCTACTCGTGCAAAAAGCAATAGGGAAAATGTGGGGACTAAAACCGAAAATTGTGAACATTCCTAAGAATTGAAACTTCTTCGCACCTACCATCGTCTTGGATATCATCGAATTCGCTGCCTAGCCGACCCGACTAAAGTATTTTCAGTTTGCGACTTTTGTTACTTTTTCTACATTTACGACGCGTATGTGACGTTTACGACGTTTACAACTTTGCGACAGTCGCAAACCTAAAAAAGTTTGATACAGACCATCTCTGGTTAGAATGTCGTCTCTAACAAACACGCAAGAATTGGTCCATATCGGTCCATATTGGTCCATACCGCTAATATCCATGCAAAAATTGGTCCATATCGGTCTATAGTTATATATAGCCGATCCCCAATCACACAAAAATTGGTCCATATCGGTTCATATTCATGGTTTGCCACTCGATACAAAAATAATCTACCAAAATTTTTTTTTATGGAAAACATTGTCAAAATGTTATTTCTATAGAAAGTTTTGTAAAAATTTTATTTCTATAGAAAATTTTGTCAAAATTTTATTTCTATAGAAAATTTTGTCAAAATTTTATTTTTGTAGAAAATTTTGTAAAAATTTTTTTCTATAGAAAATTTTGTCAAAATTTTATTTCTATAGAAAATTTTTTCCAAATTTTATTTCTATCGAAAATTTTTTCCAATTTTACTTCTATAGAAAATGTCAAAATTTTATTTTGTCAAAATTTTATTTCTATAGAAACTTTAAACTTAATTACATACGTATTTAATCGGCCTTTTTTAGTTTAATATATACTACGTATGGACTACCTTGGAATTTAGAAGACGCTGTTAGGAAGTTTTAAGATACTTTGCCATCGGCAAGTGTTACCGCAACCCAAGTAATTCGATTGTGGATGACAGTCTTCAGTAAAAGTTTCTACGCAATCCATGGTGGAGGGTACATAAGCTTCGGCCTGGCCGAACTTACGGCCGTATATATTTGTTTCGACTAAAACTTTCTTGAAGTTCAATAAAATCCTGTTTTTGACTATGTCTTTTACAAAATCGAGATTTTCTTCCCACATGAACATGTCTGTTTTGCCATAGTTGTAAAAGACTATTAGCAAATAAGGTTGATAAAGACTTTCTCAAAATATTAAAATATTTTGTTAAAGCTATTGTACCATAAATCTGATATCGACTCAAAAATGTCTACACAAAAGGTACTAAATCATTCGCGGGGGTACTACGGTACTGACCGGGGTGAAAAAGGTTTGAAAAAAGTACTATAGTACTGCATTTTCCATCCCTGCATTTACTACGTGCTCACCCGAACGTTAATTTTCAACAAAGAAGAGATTAAAGACGTATCATAGAAATTCGACTAGCGAGAGCAGACTCAAAGGATTGGCATTAATGTCGGTTCATCGCCGAATAAATGTGCCGACTGAAGAAGTCATTGATTTATTTGCTGCCCTAAAAGCCCGTCGGCTCAATTTAATATTATAAAAATATTGTATATATACCTATGCATAAATAAAATTTTCTACACATGAGATTATATGAATATTTTTTTTTTTAAAGTTGTTAAGTGTGTTCCCTACTTTCCCATACATTCCCAAACAATTTTCCCTACAATATTTTCGTTAAATTTAAACAAATTTTACAAACAAAATGGTTCTAAGTACTTTACTATCTTAAACATGGAAATGCAACGTATATAACCTAGAAAATAAATTTGTATTACCACCACGGTTGCCACAGTTGGTAGAATTCTACCCAAATTAGTAATCTTTTTGTTAAATCTCTATAAAAATAAAATTTTGGAAAAAGTTTCTATAAACAATTTTGTGTGAGACATTTTTCTATAGAAATAAAATTTTGACAATAAATTCTATAGAAATAAAATTTTGAGAAAAAATTCCACAGAAATAAAATTTTGAGAATAATTTTTATAGAAATAATATTTTGAAATTTCTATAGAAATACAATTTTGACAAAATGTTCTATAGAAATAAAATGTTGACAAAATTCTCTACAGGAATAAAGTTTACCACACATTGTTAAAGATCAAGCCTTGCCGGCTTCTATATCCTCCTCTAGAGCCACCAAAATGTAAAAATTATTACAAAATGTGTTGAGTGAAAATGTGCTACATTGTGACCCTACGTCCCTACAAGACGCTATATATTAGAAAAACTTATAGGGAATTTCCCCTACTTCTAGCAACACTGGCTGTGTTGATATTGCGCCTACGGAGTTACAATATTTTCGTTAAATTTAAACAAATTTTACAAACAAAATGGTTCTAAGTACTTTACTATCTTAAAACATGGAAATGCAACGTATACAACCTAGAAAATAAATTTTTGTTACCACCACGGTTGCCACAGTTGGTAGAACTATAACAAAAATAGTATTTTTTTTTAATCTCTATAGAAATAAAATTTTGGAAAAAGTTCCTATAAACAATTTTTTTGAGAAATTTTTCTATAGAAATAAAATTTTGATAATAAATTCTTTAGAAATAACATTTTGAGAAAAAATTCCATGGAAATAAAATTTTGAGAAAATTTTTTATAGAAATAATATTTTGAAAAAAAAAATTCTATAGAAATACAATTTTGACAAAATTTTCTAAAGGAATAAAGTTTTGACAAAAATTTCTATAGAAACTTTTCTAAAGATTTGTGGTAATTTTAATTTTTTTTTTGGCACGAGTGGTAACTGTTGTTACCACACATTCTTAAAGATCAAGCCTTGCCGGCTTCTAATTTCCTCCTCTAGAGCCACCAAAATGTAAAAATTATTACAAATTGTGCTGAGTGAAAATGGCCCTACATTGTGTCCCTACGTCCCTACAAGACGCTAAATATTAGAAAAACCCTAAATATAGGGAATTTCCCCTACTTCTAGTAACACTGTCTGTAGTTGATATTGCACCTACGGAGTTAGTATGCCACTAATATTGAGCCCATTATTAGAAAAGCGTAATTCGTTCAATTAGTGTGGGTAATAAATCTAAATTTGTAAAAATCTAGCAATATTCTTATGTAAGAGCTACAAGTACGTTGAGTAACGTTGGTTAATAAATAAAAGTATTATGGTCAAATTTGGGAAAACCGAGCGATACATATATATGGAAGCTATATCTAAATCTGAACCAATTTGCATAATATTTTTCGGGTTTGATTAATACCACAAAAGGTTACCTTGTGCAAGATTTGAGTAAGATCAGTTAAGAAATGAGGCCTGTATGGCCAAACATAAGATTATTAGGGGCGAATTTTTTTGAAAATCGGGAGATACATATAATGGAGCTTTATCTACATCTGAACCGATTTCCATGAAATTTTGCACATATAGTTAGCACTACAGAGGACTGGATCTAGCCAACTTTGAGTAAAATCGGTTAATAAATAAGGGTTCTATGGCCAAATTTAGGTACATATATATGGGAGCTATAGCTAAATCTAAACCGATTTCAATGATTTTTTGCACATATAGTTAGTGCTATAGAAGATTATATTTAGCCAACTTTGAGTAAGATCGGTTAATAATTAAGGGTTTTGTGGACAAATTTGGGAAAATCGGGCGATACATATATATGAGAGCTATATCTAAATCTGAACCGATTTAGATGAAATCTTGCAGACTTGAAGGCCAATGAAAAAGATTATTTTTTGCCAAATTTGGTGACGATCCGTTTGTAAAAAAGCACAACGTAAGCCCATTTGTCGAAATCTGGCGATACATGTATATGGGAGCTATATTTAAATTTGATCCGATTTCTTGCAAATTCAATAGCGTTCGTCCTTGTGCCCAAAAAACTCCCTGTACCAAATTTCATCAAAATCGGTTAATAATTGCGACCGGAATCCTGCGAACAACAAATGCATGGACAGGCGGACAGACGGACGGACGGACGGACGGACATCAAGCGCTAGATGGACTCAGGAGGTGATTCTGAGTCGATCGGTATATATTTTATGGGATCTAAAATCAATATTTCTGGTAGGCACATTTTTTGGCCGATCGAACTTATTATACCCTGACCACTATGTGGTTTAGGGTATAAAAATAAAAGAATTATGGCCTCAAATATTTGTAATTCATACTGGCCATTAAAATACATAATTTACCACACTGAAAAAACAGTGAACCCCCCAGGAAGAAAACTTTCGGTTAATTTCAGAAAATTTTGAATATTTTTAGAAAATTTAGGACGCTTTTATGGTAAAATTTACAAATTTCAAGAAACTCTGAACTATTTTGTGGAAGATACGAATTTAGTTCATCTTTATGCTTCATTTGAGTATATTTTTTCCGCGGTTTTGGTCAATTTAACTTACGTGCACAAAAAATTATTAGAGTAAAGGACACTTTCTCCAAACATAATAATTCCATGAACTAAAATAAAGTTAAATTGGCTTTAGTGAAATAGAGAGTTCACTTTTTTTTGAGTGCATAGATTCGATTTTAACCGAATTTTCATCTTCTCACATAGTCATGTAATCATTTACGTTTTTTTTTTTTTGTTTGATTATTTTAATTAATTAAGAGTGAAAACAACCCGATTCGAGTTTATTTCAATTTGCGTAGAAGGAAAAAACAAATCCAAAAGTAGTGCTCTCGTGCATATTTCCATTTGTTGACCAAGCACTTCTATAAATACAACTGATGACCTTTTTCCGGCGGTTTCCTATATGACATAGCTCCCAAAGGGGATATGTATGCGAATGATTTCTCATTCTACTCTCAGGGTCCTCATCAGCATGGGGCAGAGTGCTTCATAGAATTACAATTGGGAAGCAACTTTCACTGTACGTGTGCTTGGAATACGTGCAATATTTGATTTTGTCTCTTCTATCTATCATAGAGTACGAATCTGTAGTCTTCCGATTTTTTATTTATTTTTTTTTTCTCCATGGAAAGCTTGGAATGTCGAGAATTCTTTACGATGCATAGGTATGGGCAAATATTACACACGCATAGCATTCAATTCAATGGAAATTCTGGTCTCTCTGTTTAGCAAACAATTATTGAGGTAAAAGGAAGAGCATACACCTTGCTCTCAATGTCGAAACACACACACACAGACATACATGTGTATAATATACCTACACACATTGACACGATTGTTTGAATAGGTTTTGTTATTTCTTTTTTTTTTTCGTTATATGTTTGTGTTAGATGTCATCAATGATTGAAATGTAGGCGGAAACGGATGTTCGTGAATCTATATAAGAAAATCTATAGGCAGTCAAAAATCTGAATGTAAAGGTCAACTTGTCAAAGGGGTGACAAGATACTTTACAAAGTGATTTAAGAATTCTCAAAGTGAATACAATAAAAATAAAATTAGAAAAATTTTTTACACTCTTAAATTATTTCTTCCACTATCCTACAGTCGTTCGAAGTAGATGTTTTGGTGTTTTATAAAAATAAGTTTGGGAGATAAACCTAAATCTCACACAACGTGGCTTATGCTTCATACTTCTATATTCTACACTTAAAAAACAGTGAACCTACCAGGGAGAAAACTTTCTGTTAATTTTAGAAAATTTTTAATATTTGTAGAAAATTTTAACTAAACAGTATTACCAACGTTAGCATCACGCCGATGTCATAAAAATAAGTAAATATTTTTCGACAAATTCAAGAAAATTTATTAGATATAACTAAGTTTTTTCACTAGTTAAAGAAAATTTTGTAGTTTGAAGGAAAAACGTGGAGTTCAAAATTGCAAGTGACATACGAAGTTCATGATGGACGCATTTTTGGTAAAAATTTACCAATTTAAAGAAATTCTGAACTATTTTGTGGAAGACACGAATTTAGTTAATCTTTATGCTTCATTTGAGTATATTTTTTTCCTCGGTTTTAGTTAATTTAACTAACGTACACAAAAAATTATTAGAGTAAAGGAAACTTTCTCCAAACATAATAATTCCATGAACGAAAATAAAGTTAAATTGGCTTTAGTGAAATAGAGAGTTCACTTTCTCTCTATTTCCATTTGACGCTTAGCACATCAAATGGTACATATTTATGGGAACATTGTGTAAATCTGAACCGATATTCATGATATTTGGTGAATCCAAATGATTGCTAAATTTGAATAAAATTTTTTGGTGACACATATAATTGTTACCTGAAATCGATGTGAACGAACGATCTTCAGGTTGAGCGTATATCACACCAAAACAATATGTGGGAAATTTAAATGTCATCAGCAAATAGATAGGGATAAGTCTTATTTAAGAAAATCGAAGGATAACAAGTAAGTAAAGTCTAAAGTCGGGCGGGGCCGACTATATTATACCCTTCACCCCTATGTAGGCTAAAATTTGTGTTACCATCTCAACTACTCCACATTTGCTGGAAGCTATATGAAGGAGACAATTTTTTTACTTCTGCAAAATCTCTAGAATTAAAATTTAAATCGGCTAACGCTATCCAGTTAATTGTAGGAAACTTCCATTGAAAATGGGTCTAAAATGTGTACCAGTCTACCATATTTCCCCAACTCTTGTGTGCGTATATATGGGAGCTATATATAATCTGAACCGATTTTGACTAAATTTGACATGTATAGATAGAATAATAATTCTGCTATCTATGCGCAATTTCACGTAAATGGGAGTATAACTTTGGCCCCCCTGGTCATATGAGCGGAAATCGGACGGAAGATATATATGGGAGCCACATCTAAATCTGAACCGATTTCAATCAAATTTGGCACAATTACCGATACTACTAAACGTACTCCTTGTGCGAAATTTGAAGCAAATCACGGCAAAACCCTGGATTTTGAGGCCATATAATTTCAAATCGTACGAAAGATATATATGGGAGCTATATCTAAATCTGAATCGATTTTGACCATATTTGGCACATACAATAGTATCGTTAAAAGTACCACTTGTGCAAAATTTGAAGTAAGTCAGGGCAAAACTCTGGCTTTTGAGACCATATAAGTCCAAATCGGGCGAAAGATATATATGTGAGCTATATCAAAATCTGAACCGATTTCAATCAAATTTACCAAGCATTGGTAGAATGTCAATTCTACCCTCTATGAAAAATTTCACGAAGATCGGTAGTAAACTTTGTGGTCATATGAGTCTAAATCGGACGAAAGATATATATGGGAGCTATATCTAAATCTGAACCGAGTTGGCTGATATTTTGCAAGATTTTCGCAATTCATAAAATATTTGAATGTACGGTATTTCAAGAAAATCGGTTGAGAAACATGCTACCTATGACCAAATCGGGGGTAAATATATATGGCAGATATATCTAAATCTGAACCGATTTTTTCCAAAACCACTAGCGATTGTCTCTGTCCCAAGAACTGCCCTATGCCAAATTTGAGGACGATCGGACTTAAATTGCGAGCTGTACTTTGTGCACAAAATTACATATACAGACGGACAGACCGACAGACATCGCTAAATCGACTCGGAATTTATTTCTAAGCCGATCGGTATACTAAAAGATGGGTCTATGACCACTATTTCTTGGCGTTACAAACAAATGCACAAACTTATTATACCCTGTACCACAGTAGTGGTGAAGGGTATAAATATATATAGCGGAACTAGTGTGGGTACCCTCCACCATTGATTGCGTAGAAACTTCTACGAAAGAATGTCATCCACAATCGAATTACTTGGGTTGTGGTATCTTAACATCCTGTTCTAAATTGTGAGTTAGTCCATACGTGGTATATATTAGACAAAAAAGTTATGTATAGGTAAGTCTACAAATAATTACGAATCTATGTGGACTTTTTGCACGATACGTAGAGAGGCAGAATTGAAATATGGGGGTCGCTTATGTGGGAGCTATATACAATTATGAACTTGATATGGACCAATTTTTTGTGATTGGGGATAGATTTATCTGAGGGCTATATATAACTATAGACCGATATGGACCTAGTTAGGCATAGTTGTTAACGGCCATATACTAGCACAATGTACCAAATTACAACTGACTCGGATGAAATTTGCTCCTCCAAGAGGCTCCAAAACCAAATCTCGGGATCGGTTTATATGGGGCTATATATGATTATGTACTGATATGGACCACTTTTGACATGGTTGTTAAATATCATATACTACCACCACGTACCAAATTTCAACCAAAAAATTTTGCTTCTCCATAAGGCACCGAAGTTCAAATATGGGGATCGGTTTATATGTGAGCTATATATTATTATGGACTGATATGAACCAATTCCTGCATGGTTGTTGGATACAATATATTTGGTACGTGATGTACCAAATATCAACCGAATCGGATGAATTTTGCTCTTCCAAGGGGCTCCGGAGGTCAAATCTGTGGATCGGTTTATATGGGACCTATATATAATTCTGGACCTATTTCGACCAATTTTTTCCTGGGTGTTTAATGCCATATATTAACACCACGTACCAAGTTTGAATTGAATCAGATGAATTTTGGTCTTCCAAGAGGCTCCGGATGTCAAATATGGTGATCGGTTTATATGGCGGCTATATATAATTATGGACCGATGTTGACCAATTTTTGCATGGTCATTAGAGACCATATACTTACACCATGTACCAAATTTCAGCCGGATCGGATGAAATTTGCTTCTCTTAGAGGCTCCGAAAGCCAAATCGGGGGATCGGTTTATATGGGGGCTATATATAATTATGGACCGATGTGGACCAATTTTTGCATGGTTGTTAGAGACCATATACTAACACCATATCACAATGGACTGAATAGTCTAAGTGAGCTTGATACATCGGGCTGCCACCTTACCTAACACCATGTACCAAATTTCAGCCGGATTGGATGAAATTTGCTTCTCTTAGAGGGATCGCAAGCCAAATTTGGGGGTCCGTTTATATGGGGGCTATACGTAAAAGTGGACCGATATGGCCCATGTGCAACACCATCCGACCTACATCAATAACAACTACTTGTGTCAAGTTTCAACAACTACTAGTGCCAAGCGTGTTTCGTTCGGAAGTTAGCGTGATTTCAACACACGGACGGACGGACATGCTCAGATCGACTCAGAATTTCACCACGACCCAGAATATATATACTTTATGGGGTCTTAGGGCAATATTTCGATGTGTTACAAACGGAATGACAAATATACCCCCATCCTATGGTGGAGGGTATAAAAAAAATGTGGAAGTTGTTCTAAAGGCACAACTTTAAAATCACTTTCAAAATTGTCCTCACACAGATGTTCTTTCTTTTAACTACAATTTTTTATAACTCACGCTTTTCATATTTTTAATGGGTAGTTTTAACATTTTTATACCCACCACCATAGAATGCTGATGGGGGAATAATAAGTTTGTCATTTTGTTTGTAGCACATTGAAATATCGATTTCCGACTATATAAAGTATATATTCTTGATCAGGGAGAAATTCTCAGACGATATAACCACGCCCGCCTGTCTGGCTGTCTGTTGTAATCACGCTACAGTCTTCAATAATGAAGCATTGTGCTGAAATTTTGCACAAACTCGTCTTTTGTCTGCGCGCAGGTCAAGTTCGAAGATGGGCTATATCGGGCCATGTTTTGGTATAGCCCCATATAAACCGACCTCCCGATTTGAGGTCTTTCGCTTATAGAAACCGTAGTTTTCATCCAATTTGCGCGAAATTGAAAATCTAGAGGTATTTTAGGACCATAAAGAGGTGTGCCGGAAATGGTGAGTATCGGTCCATGTTTTGGTACAGCCCCCATATAGACCGATCTCCCGATTTTACTTCTTGGGTTCTTCTATAAACAAATATATTTTTTTTGCAAAAAAATTACCTAACATAAACCGCCTCCCCATATTTGGTTTGTGGAGGCTTTTGAAAGTGAAAATTTCATCAAATCCGTTGAAATGTAGCCTCTAACAACCATGAAAAATTAGTCCATATCGGTGGTCCATAATTACACTGAAATGTTAGACAAACAAAGTTTTCATTTGTCACAGATTCAAGATTATTTTCTCTTACAGAAACAAATTTACATTACAAAGGAAATGGAATTTTGTTTGTCTAAAATTTCGTTCCGGAGAAAAGTATTTTTCTTTAGGTGTGTATATAGACCCCATACAAACCGTCCCCAGAGTTGATTTCCGGAGCTTCCTAGAGGTGGAAATTTCAATTCGATTAAAATTTGGTACATGGTCTTACGCCTCTAACCGTTTGCCTGCCCATCAGTTGAGAAACTTTTGTAATCAATATGTAGTTCGCAGTTTTTGTCTGTTTCACTTGAAGTTTGCACAAGTAATTATTTTGGTAAAGCACAAAAAAAAAACAATTGCTGATTCAATCACGAAATTAATTGATGCAATTAATTTTTTGATTGAAATGTCTTCAATCACAGAAATTATAGTATCAATTAAAAAAAAAATAAAAAAATAATTAACAGCCAATAAAAAAATTAATTGATCCAATTAAAAAATTAATTGATCCAATTAAAAAATTAATTGATGCTATTAATTTGTGTGATTGATTTTTATTTCAATTAAAAGATTTGTTAGGTTAGGTTAGGTTATAACCTGCCACCTATAGGTGGCAGCCCGATGTATTACTCACGCACACTCACAAATAGATTATTTGCGTGACTCACGCATGACCTTTAATCACACACACTCAAGCTGTTGCCATAAGCACAATTTACGTAGGTAACAACAATTTTGTGTCACGTACACCCTCACAAAAAATCGCTTCTGTAACATATACTCCCAAACATATTTTGCTTCAAGCATTTACATTTTTGGGTATTGCCCAAACATTTATATGTTTGATCTCTTCCAATATATAATATGTTTGAAAGCATATTGGTCTAAACAATATATGTTTGGGTAGTCTAAGTTCCAAACATTTTGTATTTTTGCATCCAAATTCAATAACGTTGTCTTCCAAAAAACAATATATTATTATGTGAACATATAATATGGTTGGAAGCATTTTGCACCCAAAAATATTATATGCTTAAAAAAAATTCTCCCAAACAATATTGTGCTCAAAATTTTATTTATTTATTTATATATTTACAATCATAAACATAAACAGGTAACAGATAACAACATAGGTTTTCGACCTGAATGCTCAAAATTTTGTTTCTACCTAATTGTATATTCCCCCACATCTTTCTCACTTCCACGAGATTTTTTAGTTCTTAGCACCTTTTTCTGTAATACAAACATTGTAGAAGAAATTATTCAATTTTATGATTTTTTTTTATTTTAATTTTACCTTTTGCCGGACGGGGATTCGAACAGCGGACCACACAGTTTGTAAGGATCAAAGAAGTAGCTGATCAATTGCCCAAGGAAAAATAAAATGTTAATTTTGTAATAACAAGCAACAACCACCAACTTACTTCAATATCGCTCCCTGTTAAATAGCGCTCCAAGCTACTAAACACATATATGTTTATAGGCTATTTCTAAATTAATATATGTTTGCATCCAAGCATATTATATTTACAAACATTTTACGTCCCAAACATAATATGTTCTAACATATTAACATATATGTCCCAAACATGTTATGCTAGTTTATGAACATTATATGCTTGCACTCAAAAATATTGTGTTTAAAAATTTGTGTTCCAAACATATAATGTTTATAGCCAAACATATGAAAAACAGTCTTTTTCATCCGTGTACACACCTTAAATAAAATCTGCTCCTGGACGTACAAAATTTCAATCATATCTCCTATATCAATGAACCGTCAAATATTCACATAAATACTCCTATCACCCACATTTTACCCATATGGGATTGAATCCACGAATCGCTGCCATCCACATATAGAGCATAACCATTAATCTTTTATCAAAAACATGCATCTTTTCCATTAAAATAAAACAACTTATATTTTTGTTCGACTGTGTTTGCTCTTGCAAAATTTTTGTAAGATCAAATAAATATTTGACGGAATGTGGCGCAAATATTTGCCATATGGTGGTCACACTATGATCAAACATGGTAAATATTTATTTGATGTCAAACACCTTTCTTTGCCGAAAATCAGCTGTTTTGTTGTTTGCTTCAAACAAAAGTTTGTTGGTCAGACTATGGCAAAGAAATATTTGACAGTTTTGATCAAATATTTGACTAGTCTGACCGTAGCTTTAGACTATGGACTATAGTCCATTGTGATACCACATTGGTGAACTTCTTGTTGAATGAACTAAATTTTTGATTGAATATTTTTTAAAACTCAATTAAGATTTTATTTGGAATAATTCTCGTGAAATTTTTTTCTGTGCAAAGATTCCGATTTAGTTATAGCTCCCCACTGCTTTTATTAACGCCAATAGCGTAAGCGATAGTATAATTTTGTTATCATACGGATATTCAGACTTACCAAAATCGGTAGTTGGGTAGGCAATATTCTTTGGTAAACATGCATTTATCCCATTCAGAAGGAATGTATGACGCACATCTTGAGATCTGCAAAAAATCGGGATAAAGAAAAATTTTAAATTATTTGATACAAACCAGTAGACAACACATTAACAAAAATAAATCCAAAATCGTTAAACAATATGGCAACTCGTTTGGCTGTTTCAAGCCGCCGTAGTGGCAGCTCTTTGTTACTGATATCTCGAATTAAAGGTTGTGGCCGTAAAAAAATGTTATAGGTTATAAACTTAATTTAAAATACAGAATACAAATCAAGGTAATTTTAGTTAAAATTAAAAAAGATTTTAAATAATTGTGGGTTGCATAAACAAATAAAAATCACCTTTTTTCTCGATAGATTTAATGTTTGTCCCCCTATGTATGGGATAGAACTTTCAAACTTTGAACTTGTATTGAAACTTGAAACTTCTATTGAAAGGTACTCAGGTTATAATAACTTTAATCTGCAAAAAATGTGCCCACCAGAAATATTGGTTTTACACCCCATTAAATTTATTCCAATTGGGATCACGTCCTGAGTCCATATAGCCCTCGCTATCCGTCCGTCTTTCCATGTATTTGTAGTTCGTAGAATTCTGGTCGCAATTATTAACCGATTTTGATTAAACTTGGTACAGGGCGTTTTTGTTTTTAGCACAAGAACCAATGCTATTGATTTTGTTTATTGAATATCTATTTGAATATCGATTATTTCCAAAATCATTGACCCGAAAAAAAACCCTGCATCGAAGTTGAGGACGAGCGGACTTAAACTGCGAGCTGTACTTTGCACACAAAAATACATCTACGGATAGACTCAGAATTTAATTCTAAGACGTTCGGTATACTAAACAATGCATCTAATACGGTTACATAAAAATGTAGAAACTTATTATACCCTGTACCATAGTAGTTATGAAGGGTATAAAAAGCAGTGTAACTAGACAAAAATTGACTTAGTACTTTTTATGTACAAAAGTGACTTAGTCCATTTTGCCTTACATTATCAAGGCTGCCTACGTCACTCAACAGTCAACTATCCAACACATGCGCACACATATAACTCACCACTACGATCAACCGCTTAGTGGCTGTATGTTACTACTTAGGAGTGATTTCTGGTGACAAAAATTAATTGTTTATTTCATGCAAGCAGAGACAATTCCCAGTCACCCCATTGTATGCCTTTCTTATATGGTAAACCTTTTGCCAACTAAAGGCAGACTCGAATAGGCGACTGACTGAGACTTTTGACAAACTACGGTATCTACCGTATACAGCTAAGTAAGGATCTTGCTACGAATGGCTCATTGCATATCGTTCCGCTCGAAGTTGGGTAATCTTTGCGACGTCTGGAGAATTTATTCCGAGACGTGAAATAAGTATTATACATAGACCTTCGGGCCTACTGTTCCACCACAAAGACCTTCGGGACTACAGTTCCCCCACAAAGACCTTCGGGCCTATTGTTCCCCCACAGATACCTTCTGGCATACTGTTCCACCACAAAGACCTTCGGCGAATGCCGAACTTCCCAATCGCCAGCGAGCCGAACTACTCAGCAACGACCAAGCATTAACGTCTCAACGAATCCAATAGCCTCCGATTGTCAACGAATCATCAACTACCCAGCATAGACGAACCGATATTCTCGTCCACTACCGATTGCAAAGGAACCAAACTTCTACCCAACTACCGATAAACCGACGTTATCGTCAATACTGATAATCAACGAACCGAATTTATCGCCGACAACGAATTATCTACAAACCGAATACCTCATCAATTACCGAAGCTATACGAGCCGACGTCCTCACACATCACAGTTCGTCAACAAGTCGAATAATCAACAACCACCGACCATCAAGAATTCGACGCACTCATCAACGAACCGAATCGCTCATCAAATCCCGATCATCAAGCAACCGAAGAATCGAAGCACTTACGATTATCTGAGAATCGAATTCCTTCTTCATCTCACAAAGACACCAGGTGCCAAATCGACGACATCACAAATGTCTGCTCCCATCCCATAATATTAGAGAGATTGTCAAGAGGTAAACACTTGTCTTCTTATTCCGAAAGGTTTAGTGGGTCCTTACGGAGACCCTGGAGTCGACGAGAAACCCCCGTTACAGCAGTGATCATTCAATTAAAGATAAATCCGCATTCATTCCAAAGATTCTGTGAAGAATATGGTTGACTTAGTTAACGCAAAATGTTCATAAAATGCCATATTCTTTAACAAATAAGCAAAGCAGGCCGGGTTCAAGTAGAGCATTATAAAGTAACCCACTGCGACACGGGGTGGATTATATAGTAGCAGGTTGGCTGACAATTCCCTGGTCTAACAAAGAAAAAAACCACTTTTTTGTCAAAATTCGTTTTTATTATTCAACATAGTTCCCTTCAAAAGCGATACAACGATTATAACGACCTTCCAATTTTTTGATACTATTTTGGTAGTACTCCTTCGGTTTTGCCTCAAAATAGGCCTCAGTTTCGGCGATCACCTCTTCATTGCAGCCAATTTTTTTCCCTGCGAGCATCCTTTTGAGGTCTGAGAACAAGAAAAAGTCGCTGGGGCCAGATCTGGAGAATACGGCGGGTGGGGAAGCAATTCGAAGCCCAATTCATGAATTTTTGCATGGTGCGTTGTCTTGGTGGCACAACACTTTTTTCTTCTTCATATGGGGCCGTTTTGCCGCGATTTCGACCTTCAAACGCTCCAATAACGCCATATAATAGTCACTGTTGATGGTTTTTCCCTTCTCAAGATAATCGATAAAAAATATTCCATGCGCATCCCAAAAAACAGAGGCCATTACTTTGCCAGCGGACTTTTGAGTCTTTCCACGCTTCGGAGACGGTTCACCGGTCGCTGTCCACTCAGCCGACTGTCGATTGGACTCAGGAGTGTAACATAGTGATGGAACCATGTTTAATCCATTGTCACATATCGACGGAAAAACTCGGGTATATTACGAGTTAACAGCTGCAAATACCGCTCAGAATCATCAACACGTTGTTGTTTTTGGTCAAATGTGAACTCGCGCGGCACCAATTTTGCACAGAGCTTCCGCATATCCAAATATTGTTGAATGATATGACCAACACGTTCCTTTGATATATTTAAGGCCTCTGCTATCTCGATCAATTTCATTTTACGGTCATTCAAAATCATTTTGTGGATTTTTTTGATGTTTTCGTCGGTAACCACCTCTTTCGGGATTCCACTGCGTTCACCGTCCTCCGTGCTCATTTCACCACGCTTGAATTTTGCATACCAATCAATTGTTGTTGATTTCCCTGGGGCAGAGTCCGGAAACTCATTATCAAGCCAAGTTTTTCTTCCACCGTATTTTTCCCCTTCAGAAAGCAGTATTTTATCAAAACACGAAATTCCTTTTTTTCCATTTTTTCACAATAACAAAAGATGCTTCAGAAAAGACGTGAAATTTTGACACGAATCATTTGAAGGTTGGTACTATATAAAAATAATATCCATTTAATACTATGTGTCAGACCGGGTACTTATCAGCCAACCTGTTATTTGGTCCATGGTGCTGGGTATTTAAGATTCGGCCAAACCGAACTTACGGCCGTATTGTTTTTTTTTGTGTGTTAAATGAATAAAGTGTTCGAAGAAAATTTCCTCTTTCTCGTTAGTTGGTCGACTTCGAGTCATGCCCGTTGACACTAACGAAATAAATTGGATGTATTATACGTTCACTTACTTGCAGCATGTTACACACCATTCAACTGTCTTTTTCAAGTGACCTGCTTTATTTTTACTGCACTCGTTTCGATTTGATTTGATTGTAAGCTTTACCAGGTATTTGTAAAGCAATTCCTGTTGAGCTGCATGTCCTTCTGCACAGGAGATTGTATGTGAATGGTATGTCGATTGTCGAGTGTATTTGGAATTATGCTGGGCAAGGGGGGCAAATGCAGAGCTATTTGTTCGCACGATGGGTTGTCCTACAATTATTTGCCGTTTGCGTGTGTGGCAATTGACGCCGATGCCACATTGTTACGGCCACATTCGTAACCACCTCAAATGCCTTGTCATCATCAGGATGTCAGTTAAACCAAAGGCAAGAAATACAAGTGCCTTGGCTGTGGCAGTGACGGCATGACAACTTAATTTCACTTACAGTCACTTTAAATTGTGTTTTATGTTTTTTTTTTCTTCTCTCTGGTTTCAAATCGGATAGTTTCTTTTTGTTATTGTGTTTTTTTTTTATCTGATTCATTTTGTTCAGTGTCTCGTTTTATTTCGGTGTTGTCCGAAATGACTATCAATTTTAACAGAAAAATTGTTGATTGGAATAATTGAAAGGCAATTCCTTCCTATTCATGGCTGTTAGGATTAATTGGCCGGCATTTGATTAGTTGGCCATTTTTTAAATGCATAGAAAATTATATAGTGGTACATTTAATCGATTCAATTTCAACAAAGGATGGAAGTGCCTTTTGCCTAAAGGTATGCTATGATTTTGAGGAATTGCTTCCCTTAAAGTATACCATCAATTAAATAATTTTGTTTTGCAAAGTGTAAGCATTAAAGTCATTTCTGGCTGAAACTCGTTAACTTTTCTAAACTAAAGTCACAGGAGGGGCTTTTCAAAAATCTGTCTGGCCAATAAAGTTTTGAAATGTAATTAGAGAATTAAAACCATCTGTGAATATAAGGAGACTAGTACGAATTACAAACAATTGGTTGGTGAGTTAGAAGACCTCTTTCAAAAGATGATCCAATGCAGCATTCCTCCAGCACGGGATGGGGGGTATACTAACTATCCCAGCAAAAATAGAGCTTCCAGAAAAGTGGTTTGGATCCCCAATTTGTGATTCGGAAGTAGTGCAAACTTGGATCATCTCCAATGAATTTTACATGGGCTTTTCATAGGACGGAAGTGCTCCATGTTTGGATCCTTTACATTGCAAAACGTCTATTCAAATGTTTGTGATATGAACCTAATATGACACCACGGCATGACATTCCAACTACTTCCTGCGATGTTTTTGATTATTATGTATGAAAAAACAAGGAAGTAAAGTAGAAAGTCGGGCGGGGCCAACTATATCATACCCTAAACCACCATTACAGAATTAGTAATCATAAGCATTTGTGGGGTAACATATAGGTCTGGGAGATAAACCGCAGTTGCATATTTAAGAAAATTAAGGGGTACATGTCTATGGGTGCCTTGTGTGAATCTGACTATAGCTCATAGTCAATGTTGCCAGGGAAAATGTTCGGTTTACCCCACATGGACAAAAAAAGGTCTCTACTTTCCTATACATTCCCAAACAATTTTCCCTATTATATTTTTCGTTAAATTTAAAAAATTTTACAAAAACCAAAATAGTTCTAAGTACTTTATTATCTTAAAACATGAATATGCAACGTATATAACTTCGAATATAAATTTGTACTACGACCACGGTTGCCGCAGTTCTACCGAAATTAGTAATCTTTTTTGTTAAATCCTTATAAAAATAAAATTTTGGAAAAAGTTTCTATAAACAAATTTTTGTGAGAAATTTTTCACAAGGGCCACAACGTAGGATTGTGGCCCTACGTCCCTACAAGACGCTAAATATTAGAAAAACCCTACATATAGGGAATTTCCCATACTTCTAGCAACACTGGCTGCGTTGATATTGCACCTACGGAGTTAGTATGCCACTAATATTGAGCCCATTATTAAAAAAGAGAAAATCGTTAAATTAGTGTGGGTAATAAATACAAATTTGTAAAAATCGAGCAATATTCATATGTAAAAGCTACAAGTACGTATAAGTACGATCGGCTAGTATATCAAAATTTGAAATTTGAGTAACATTGGTTAATAAATAAGAGTACCATGGCCAAATTTGGGAAAATCGAGCGATGCATATATATATGGAAGCTATATCTAAATCTAAACCAAATTGCATAATATTTTGCGGGTTTGATTAATACCACAAAAGGTTACCTTGTGCAAGATTTGAGTAAGATCAGTTGAGAAATGAGGCCTGTATGGTCAAACATAAGGTTATTAGGGGCGAATTTTTCAAAATCGGGTGATACATATATGGGAGCTATATCTACATCTTAACCGATTTCGATGAAATTTTGCACATATAGTTAGTACTATAGAGGACTGGACCAAGCCAACTTTTAGAAAGATCGGTTAATAAATAAGGGTTCTATGGCCAAATCTGGGAAAATCGGGCTATACATATATATGGGAGCTATATCTAAATCTGAACCCATTTCGATGATTTTTTGCACATATAGTTAGTGCTATAGAAGACTACATTTAGCCTAATTTGAGTAAGATCGGTTGATAAATAAGGGTTTTATGGCCAAATTTAGAAAAATCGGGCGATACATATATATGAGAGCTATATCTAAATCTGAACCGATTTCAATAAAATTTGGCACACATGTACTCCCTGTGCAAAATTTCAAGCTAATCGGGATAAAACTCGGGCTTCTGGGTCCATATAAGTGCATATCGGGCGAAAGATATATATGGGAGCTATATCTAAATCTGAATCGATTTCAACCAAATTTGGCACGCATAGCTACAATGCTAAATCTATTCTCTGTGCAAAATTTCAACAAAAGTGGGCCAAAACTCTGGCTTTTAGGACCATATTAGTCCATATCAGGCGAAAGATATATATGGGAGCTATATCTAAATCTGAACCGATATATATATATATATATATATATATATATATATATATATATATATATATATATATATATATATATATATATATATATATATATATATATATATATATATATATATATATATATATATATATATATATATATATATATATATATATATATATACATGGGAGCTATATCTAAATCTGAACCGATTCCTTCCAAAATTAATAGGGTTCTATTCTGACCCAAGTTGGGAACATGTGCCAAATTTGAAGGCGATTGGACTTAAATTGCGACACCCAGAATGAGACGAGTGAGACATATGGTGTCTTTGGCAATAATGCCCAGGGGCGGCCTCTGAGTCGATTTAGCCATGTCAGTCTGTCTGTGAACTCTCCGTATATATCTTTCGCCCGATGTGAACTTATATGGCCTCGGAAGCCAGAGTTTTTAAAGTGTGCCAAATTTGGCTGAAATCGGTTCAGTTTGGGATATATCTCCCATTTATATCTATCGCCCGATTTACACTCCTATGACCACAGAGGCCAAAGTTGTACTCCGATTTACGGGAAATTTTGCACAGGGAGTAGAATTAACATACTTACTGAGTATGCAAAATTTGGTTAAAATCGGTTTCTGATTTAGATCAATCACATATTTTCTACAGGACGTATAATTAATATTCTAACCTTGTATTCCAAATTCTGATGAAATCGGCTCTGATGAGGATGTATCTCCCATATCAGGCAATTAACGCTCATATGACCACCATATCCCAGCAAAAATGGAAGCCATATCCAAGCAAAAAATAGAGCACTATTTCTGTAGGATTGTAAGGGAGAGAGGCAGTACCAATTGCTTACAAAACAGCCGAATCAGCGCTGATTTTTGTGGGCGATGTCCCGATTTAGAGCTGCTTCTACATAGCGCTGATATAATAGCTCATTTTAATAAAAATATTGCTCAGAAGTGATATATAATCTTAAGTATAGCATTGTTGGCGTGAAGGAAAACAGCACTACTTTCATGCATCTATACTGCATTAATTGGTTGAAATAACGTAAACGAATGATCATAAACTAGTTTGATTACTCGTTTACTTTATTGCCACCGATTCATGCAGTGTGGATGCACTGCCTACTTTTTTGTATACCAAAAAGCGCAACTAAACTCTTACTGTTGAAGTATTTTTTGCTGGGATTTTACTCGAATTTGCGTAAAATTTTGCACAGGGAGTAGATTTATCATTGTTATATGAATATGCCAAATTTTGTTAAAATCGGTTCAGATTTTGTAAAGTCCAAAAGGGATTCACGTTGCCAAGGATGTATCCAACCAAAAATCAAAATATACAAAGTTCTGTGAAGATTTATCAAAACACCCTTTAGACTCTGATTGTGGTGGAAGATGGGAAAAGATCCAAATAATTTGTAGGTAGCAAAGTAGATGAGGGAGCCATTGAAAGGGCTAGCTAGGCAGTCGGGTTGGGGTTAGGATCCACCTTGTATACTAATTCCACAATCTTGGACATAAACAAAAAAAAAAAAATATTATAGACTCCCGATTATTACAAAATACTAAATGACTATAAAAAATGGGATTTATATGGATTTAACCAACCAATTTCAAACCAACTTCCCCAATGATTGTTTTTATACCCCCCACCATAGGATGGTGGAATCGGTTCCGTTTGTAACACATCGTAATATTGCTCTAAGACCCCATAAAGTATATATATTCTAGGTCGTGGTGAAATTCTGAGTTGATCTGAGCATGTCCGTCCGTCTGTTGAAACTTGGCACAAGTATTTGTTATTGATATAGGTCGGATGGTATTTCAAATGGGCCATATAGCCCCCATATAAACGGACCCCCAAATTTGGCTTGCGAGGCCTCTAAGAGAAGCAAATTTCATCCGATCCTGCTGAAATTTGGTACATTGTGTTAGTAATGGTCTCTAACAACCATGCAAAAATTAGTCCACATCGGTCCATAATTATATATAGCCCCCATATAAACCGATCCCCAGATTTGGCTTGCGAGGCCTCTAAGAGAACCAAATTTCATCCGATCCGGCTGAAATTTGGTACATGGTGTAACTATATGGTCTCTAAGAACCATGCAAAAATTGGTCCACATCGGTCCATAATTATATATAGCCCCCATATAAACCGATCCACCGATTTGGCTTGCGAGGCCTCTAAGAGAAGCAAATTTCATCCGATCCGGCTGAAATTTTTTACATGGTGTTAGTATATGGTCTCTAAGAACCATGCAAAAATTGGTCCACAATTATATATAGCCCCCATATAAACCGATCCCCCGATTTAGCTTGCGGAGCCTCTAAGAGAAGCATATTTCATCCGATCCGGCTGAAATTTGGTATATGATGTTGGTATATGTTCTCTAACAACCATGCAAAAATTGGTCCACATCGGTCAATAATTATATATAGCCACCATATAAACCGATCACCAGATTTGACCTCCGGAGCCTCTTGGAAGACCAAAATTCATCTGATTCAGTTGAAATTTGGTACGTGGTGTTAATATATGGCCGTCCATAATTATATATAGGTCCCATATAAACCGATCCCCAGATTTGACCTCCAGAGCCCCTTGGAAGAGCAAAATTATCCCCTTCGGTTGAAATTTGGTGCGTAATGTTAGTATATGGTATCCAACAACAATTGGTTCCTATCAGCCCATAATTATATATAGCTCCCATATAAACCGATCCCCAGATTTGACCTCCGGTGCCTTTTGGAGAAGCAAAATTCATCCGATCTGCTTGAAATTTGGTAGGTGGTGATCGTATATGATATTTGACAACCATGCCAAAAGTGGTCCATATCAGTCCATAATCATATATAGCCCCATATAAACCGATCCCGAGATTTGGTTTTGGAGCCTCTTGGAGGAGCAAATTTCATCCGAGTGGTCGTTAACAACCATGCGTAACTAGGTCCATGTCGGTCTATAGTTATATATATCCCTCAGATAAATCGATTTCCAATCACACAAAAATTGGTCCATATCAAGTTCATAATTGTATATAGCCCCCATATAAGCGACCCCCATATTTCAATTCTGGCTCTCTACGTACCGTGCAAAAAGTCCATATCGATTCGTAATTATTTGTGTACTTAACTAAACATGAATTTTTTGTCTAATATATACCAGGTATGGACTAACTCACAATTTAGAAAACGAAGAAGTTTTAAGATACCACAACCCAAGTAATTCGATTGTGGATGACAGTCTTTCGTAGAAGTTTCTACGCAATCCATGGTGAAGGGTACATATGATTCGGCCTGGCCCAACTTACGGCCGTATATACTTGTTTAAATTCGGATAAGATTTAGACAAAATCCCAAAGTATATGTTCTTCCCATTTTCCATTTAATATGACAAAAATACCCACATTGTCATTGCAAAATCGCCATTGCTAAGTCGAAAACTTGTAAAAATTACCCACATTTTCCTATACTTCTAATACATATCTATCGGCCTATTAATCGCAAATGTACTTTTGCGAAATTGCAAGAATGTTGCTCCGCCTCAAGACAATAGCTGATTTAAATTTTATGTCTTGAGATTTTGTAGTAGTCTAAAAACGTATGTCCAAATCGGTTCAGATTTAAATACGTGTATGTATATGTGAACATAAACATGTATGTATAGCACTCAACAAATTTGAAGGATTTGAGATGATACCGAAAATGTAGATTTACAAAATGGTGTAGGGTATATTATACATGGCACCGCCCAACTTTAGACTTTTCTTACTTGTTTTATATTAAAGAAATTTATCCTTAATATTGTGCAATGTTAAAATTCTAAATTTAAGAGGCATACTATTTTGTATAAGATCAACATTGATGTTGTAGGTACAAAGAAACTAAGACAAATTTTCCTTCACTTCATTTTAAAACTGCTTGTCTTGATCGTATATGAACCCATTTAATTGAGAATATAACTTCGTTCAATGAATTTTATTTACTGTCCTTGCAATATTCATTTTCCATTGAGTAAATATTACTAAATAATGTTAAAATATTGCATACCCATACATAATACTAGAAATTATATTCTTAGAATATTACCATAGAAATTCAAAATCAATTACCTTAAATTTTATGACACATAAAAGTCAACTCATGTCAAATGGCCAACAACTTGCAATTTAAGGTTTTATGACTAACCTCCTTCCAGCACCAGCACCAGCATGTCATACCAAACCGAACGAAAAATATGTGACCAGGCATGTGCCAGGAAAATAAGTCAATGTACACAAACCCTTCAACATGCTGATGGCTAATCTGGATAAGAACAACTAAGAGGAGGACATGAATTGACAGCCAGAAAGAAGAATGGCACATCATACGTGCCAAGGGAGAAAAATCAATAGGTTAGTTTACCATAAAATATGTGTATCGATTTCTACATTTATTAAAGACAACATTTCTCGACACTTTGGAAAACAGAGACAACATGAATGGAATCTATGTGGATGATGAAGATGAGAGACAAACGGCTATGGTATTCGTTAGAATTTATGAGTCATGCTAAAGGACTTTGTTATTATCTCCACAAACTTGAAGTAATATGAATTTGAAACAATTTATTAATAATGTGATGAAGCATATATAAAGGGCCCAGGACTCAAACATATGGCCATTGACTATAATAATAAAATTTTTTGAATTGCAGTCTAAGTTGAGAGGTGACAATAAGATCGGATTTTAATGAACTGGGACGTGATACAAATAACTTTTAGATCAAGGACGTTCGTGTTTGAAAATTTCATTAAATGATATTGCGCATAATGCACTAAAAACAAGCATGTCCGGTTGCAAATATTTTGCCCATGCAGGGTAGGGTACACAGAAAAAAAAAATTCCGTAGTTATACTAGCGCTAAATTTAACTCATTTTTATTGGAACAAAAATTATTTGTTTGTAGTTCAATTTTATTATTTTTATCGAAATTTTCCACAGCTTAATGAAATCTTAGGTTACGTTAGGTTAAAGTGTCAGCCCGATTACGATTCAGGCTCACTTAGACTATTCAGTCCATTGTGATACCACATTAACTAAAAGTACCTATTACATATGGGCACTTCTAGTTTTAACCGTTGAACCTTCTCGATTATTTTCTTCTGTTGAACCAACCAGATTGTTCCAAAAACATTAGCAGACTACTTAAGTTAACGTTTTCCAGGTCCGCCAGTAATCTGAAGCTATATGCCCCTAAAATTTGCTTACGCCTTACACAAAATGCATGACACTCACACAAGAGGTGTTTTATTGATTCCTTTTCCTCCGCATCATGTCAGCTCATACAATAGTCATTATACTTCGCATCAATAGTTTTTGCAAAATCGCCTATCAGGCAGCGACCCGTTATAGCAGATATCAGGAGTGATATCTGGCGTCTCGAGAACACTAGCATATCTAGTGTGCGGTTTAAGTTTAAATGAAATCTTACTTTTTTTTAGTATGTCTCAAAAATTTTATGAACTAAACGTGCGTATAAAGTTCAAAGATCGTAAACATACGTTCAATATGGACTAAAACGAATGAAAATTTTCGTACGATTCCCAAAAATAGAAAGAATGAACTACTGTATGGTTACGAGTAAAATGGTCATGATTTGGAGTCAACGATTTTCTGCTTTACTTTTAGTTAATTTTTTCTTCTATGAGATGATGTAATTTCGTGAACTGCAGTTAAAAAGTATAACAGTGCATTAAAATTTCCTGGTTTTAACAACGCTTTGTGGAAATCTCAAAATGTGGAGTAAAATTCAAGTTCAATTTTCGTGCGTGGTAGTTCCTTCTTCCTATAAAACCGTTCACTTTTTTTTCGGTGTAGTCTACAAATAACTACGAACCAATATGAACTTTTGCGCCATAATTAGAGAACCAGAATTGAAATATGAGGTTTATATACAAAATGGAGGCTATATACAATTATGAACCGATATGGACCAATTTTTGTGTGATTGGGGATCGGCTTATCTGGGGGTTATATATAACGATAGACCGATATGGACCAAGTTTGGCATGGTTGTTCGAGGCCATATACTAGCACAATGTACCAAATTTCAACTGTATCGGATGATACGTGCTCCTTAAAGAGGCTCCAAAACCAAATCTGGGGATCGGTTTATATGGGGGCTATATATAATTATGGACTGATATGAACCAATTCCTGCATGGATGCTGGATACCATATATGTTACTAACATCACGTACCAAATTTCAACCGAATCGGATGAATTTTGCTCTTCAAAGGGGCTCCGGAGGTCAAATCCCCAGATTTGACCTCCGGAGCCCCTTTGAAGAGAAGCAAAATTCGTCCGATCTGGTTGAAATTTGGTACGTGGTGGTAGTATATGATATTTAACCACCATGCCAAAAGTGGTCCAAATCACTCCATAATCATATATAGCCCCCATATAAACCGATCCCGAGATTCAATTTTGGAACCTCTTGGAGGAGCAAATTTCATCCGAGTCAGTTGAAATTTGATACATTGTGGTAGTATATGGCCGTTAACAACCATGCCTAACTAGGCCCATATCAGTCTATAGTTATATATAGCCCTCAGATAAATCGTTCCCCAATCACACAAAAATTGGTCCATATCAAGTTCATAATTGTATATAGCCCCCATATAAGCGACCCCCATATTTCAATTCTGGCTCTCTACGTACCGCGCAAAAGTCCATATCGATTAGTAATTATTTGTGGACTTAACTATACATAACTTTTTTGTCTAATATATACCACGTATGGACTAACTCACAATTTTTAAAACGATGTTAAGAAGTTTTAAGATACCACAACACAAGTAATTCGATTGTTGATGACAGTCTTTCGTAGAAGTTTCTACGCAATCAATGGTGGAGGGTACATAAGATTCGGCCTGGTCGAACTTACGGCAGTATATACTTGTCTATAAATTATTATAATTAGGTGATTCAAATTAAAAATGGGTATCTTAAAATGAAAGAAAATTTTGTTTGGCTAAGGTCAACTTGTCTTTAATAATTGTGAAAATTCTTCAAAATTAAAGAAATTGTCTTTAAATTTGTTGCCTTTTTCCATCTTGACAACAAAGCAAAAAAGCTTTTAAAAATAGGAGACGTTTTTTAACACTTTATTTTAAAGACGATTTTTACTTGAGACATAGCATAATTTCTACTTCAAATCAAGTCTGAATTTGAAAATTTAAGTTGTCGTTAACACGTTTTTAAAGGACTTTAATTGCACATGAAAAAAAAAACAGAAAAAACGAATAAATTCAAATTTGCTGCCTAGAATCAAGTACGCAAAACTTAAATTTAAAAGACAATTCTGTCTTAAAAGTATCCTTACTTCAATTCTCCGCTTCTTTGGCTCGGAATCAATACCAAAATCATTTGTGTAAAGACAAAATCTTTGGAAGTGGACATGCTTGTTTTCAGTGTAGGTTTTAAATTCAGGCAAATCCGATAAAAACTATGCTTTCTAGAAACCTAAGATCCCAAATCGGGGGGTCGGTTTATATGGGGGCTATATCAACACCTGGACTGATATAGTCTATCTTCGAACTTGACCTGTGATTACAACAAACAGACGGACATGATTATATTGTCTTATAATTTATTCTTGATCAAAAATATATATACTTTATATAGTCAGAAATCGATATTTTGATGTGTTACAGACGGAATGACAAACTCTTTATTGTTTGGTTTATTATACCCATCACCATCCTGTAGTGGTGGGTATAGTAAACCAAAACAAAATATCGCATTTGCAATAAACATAAGTTACGTTTAACACCGTGCCGTTAAACTTATTGGCCAAAAAAATCTTTTTATACCCTCCATCATAGGATGGGGGTATATTAACTTTGTCATTCCGTTTGTAACACATCGAAATATTGCTCTAAGACCCCATAAAGTATATATATATTCTGGGTCGTGGTGAAATTCTGAGTCGATCTAATCATGTCCGTTCGTCCGTCCGTCCGTCTGTTGAACTCACGCTAACTTCCGAACGAAACAAGCTATCGACTTGAAACTTAGCACAAGTAGTTGTTATCGATGTAGGTCGGATGGTATTGAAAATGGGCCATATCGGGCTACTTTTACGTATAGCCCCCATATAAAGGGACCCTCAGATTTGGCTTGTGGAGCCTCTAACAGAAGCATATTTCATCCGATCCGGCTGAAATTTGGTATATGGTGTTGGTATATAGTCCCTAACAACCATGCAAAAATTGGTCCACATCGGTCCATAATTATATATAGCCCCATATAAACCGATCCCTAGATTTGGCTTGCGGAGCCTAAAAGAGAAGCAAATTTCATCCGATCCTGCTGAAATTTGGTACATGATGTTGGTATATGGTCTCTAACAATCATGCAAAAATTGGTCCACATCGGTCCATAATTATATATAACCCCCATATAAACCGATCCCCATATTTGGCTTGCGGAGCCTCTAAGAGAAGCATATTTCATCCGATCCGGTTGAAATTTGGTACATAGTGTTGGTATATGGTCTCTAACAATCATGCAAAAATTGGTCCACATCGGTCCATAATTATATATAACCCCCATATAAACCGATCCCCAGATTTGGCTTGCGGAGCCTCAAAGAGAAGCAAATTTCATCCGATCCGGCTGAAATTTGGTACATGACGTTGGTATATGGTCTCTAACAACCATGCAAAAATTGGTCCACATCGGTTCATAATTATACATAGCCCCCAATAAACCGATCCCCAGATTTGGCTTGCGAAGTCTCCAAGAGTAGCAAATTTCATTCAAGCCGGTTGTAATTTGGAACATGGTGTTAGTATATGATCTTTAACAACCGTGCCATAATTGGTCCATATCGGTCCATAATTATATATAGCCCCCATATAAAACGTTCTCCAGATTTGACCTCCGGAGCCTCTTGGAGGAGCAAAATTCATCCGATCCGGTTCAAATTAGGAACGTGGTGTTACCCCCATTTTCATAAAGCTCCGTTAGTGTTCCGTTAACTAACCAGCTTTTAAACCGTATTATGGACGAAGCTGTCATCTTGCATATATATTCCATATGCCAGTTATGAACTTAACTGACGAAAATTTTTCAGTTAAAGTTAACTGGAAAGAAGATATTTGCAATTTACTTTCTGTTAACTGGCAGTTAAAGCCTAACGGAGCTACATGAAAATGGCCGTTAGTATATGGTCGCTAACAACCATACCAAAATTGGTCCAATCACACAAAAATTGGTCCATATCGGTTCATAATCATGGTTGCAACTAGAGCCAAAAATAATCTACCAAAATTTCATTTCTATATAAAATTTTGTCAAAAGTTTATTTTTACAGAAAATTTTGTCAAAATTTTATTTCTAGAGAAAATTTTGTTAAAATTTTATTCGGTTCATAATAAAATTTTCATCATTTTCAAAATTTTATTTCTAAGAAAATTTTGTCAAAATTTTATTTCTATAGAAAATTTTGTTCAAATTTTACTCGGTTCATAATCATGGTTGCCACTCGAGCCACAAATAATATACCAAGATTTTATTTCTATAGAAAATTTTGTCAAAAGTTTATTTCTATAGAAAATTTTGTTAAAATTGTCTTTCTGTAGAAATTTTTGTCAAAATTTTCTTTCTATAGAATATTTTGTCAAAATTTTTATTTCTATAGAAAATTTTGTGAAAATTTTATTTCTATAGAAAATTTTGTTAAAATTTTATTTCTGTAGAAAATTTTGTCAAAATTTTATATCTACTTTGAGAAACTGAATTATATACGTATTGGATCGACCTTTTTTGATTTAATATATACCACGTATGGACTTACATACAATTTAGAAGATGGTGTTAGGAGGTTTTAAGATACCTTGCCATCGGCAAGCGTTACCGCAACTTAAGTAATTCGATTGTGGATGGCAGTGTTTAGAAGAAGTTTCTACGCAATCCACGATGGAGTGTACATAAGCTTCGGCCTGGCCGAACTTACGGCCGTATATACTTAGGATTTTTAAATCACTATCACGATAAGTTTTGGCTGATATAATAAGCTATCGTGTTATATAATTGCTTTGTTTATCAAAACAAAGTTCTAATTAAATGTAAATAGAGATCCCTTTTATAACCAATAATAATGAAGCTGTCACTATATGATATTTCACAGAGCTCATGTTATAAATTCATAAAGATCGATATGTAATATTGGCAATCTGATTACTCCTCGAATTTGGAATGTTGTAAGCGGTTTTCTTAGAAGCGGAAATAATGAATTTAGAGATTCTAAGCAGACTATAGGATTTGGATAGAATAGTATGCGAATCCTCTAAAACCATAGATCACAGATCTAAGCCATCCTATCAGATCTGATTCTATAGCAAATATATATGTATATACACGGACGTAAAAGACGACTTTTCATATGTTTCGGTGTAAAAAAAAAGTATTGGCACTCAAATTTTTAGCACATTATTATACCCTCCACCATAGGATGGGGGTATATTAACTTTGTCATTCCGTTTGTAACACATCGAAATATTGCTCTAAGACCCCATAAAGTATATATATTCTGGGTCGTGGTGAAATTCTGAGTCGATCTGAGCATGTCCGTCCGTCCGTCTGTTGAAATCACGCTAACTTCCGAACGAAACAAGCTATCGACTTGAAACTTGGCACAAGTAGTTGTTATTGATGTAGGTATTGAAAATGGGCTATATCGGTGCAGTTTTACGTATAGCCCCCATATAAACGGACCCCCAAATTTGGCTTGCGATTGATCTAAGAGAAGCAAATTTCATCCGATCCGGCTGAAATTTGGTACATGGTGTTAGTATATTGTCTCTAACTACCATGCGAAAATTGGTCCATATCGGTCCACGTTTACGTATAGCCCCCATATAAACGGACCCCCAAATTTGGCTTGCGATTGCTCTAAGAGAAGCAATTTCATCAGATCCGGCTGAAATTTGGTACATGGTGTTAGTATATGGTCTCTAACAACCATACAAAAATTGGGCCACATCGATCCATAATTATATATAGCCCCCATATAAGCCGATCCCCACATTGGACCTCCTTATCGGTTCATAATCATGGTTGCCACTCGAGCCAAAAATAATCTACCAAAATTTTATTTTTATAGAAAACATTGTCAAAATGTTATTTCTATAGAAAATTTTGTCAAAATTGTATTTCTATAGAAAATTTTGTCAAAATTTTATTTCTATAGAACATTTTGTCAAAATTTTATTTCTATAGAAAATTTTGTCAAAATTTTATTTCTATAGAAAATTTTGTCAGAATTTTATTTCTATAGAAAATTTTATCCAAATTTTATTTCTATAGAAATTTTTTTTTCCAAATTTTACTACTATAAAAAATGTTGTCAAAATTTTATTTAATATATACCACGTATTGACTATGTGGTATATATTACGGTGTTAGGAAGTTTTAAGATACCTTGCCATCGGCAAGTGTTACCGCAACCCAAGTATTCGATTGTTGATGACAGTCTTCAGTAGAAGTTTCTACGCAATCCATGGTGGAGGGTACATAAGCTTCGGCCTGGCCGAACTTACGGCCGTATATATTTGTTATTCCATAATTACATATATAGCCCCCATATAAACCGATCCCCAGATTTGGCTTTCGGAGCCTCTAAGAGAAGCAAAAATTGGTCCACATCGGTCCATAATTATATATGGCCCCAATATAAACCGATCTCCAGATTTGACCTCCGGGGCCTCTTGGAAGACCAAAATTCATCTGATTCGGTTGAAATTTGGTACGTGATGTTAGTATATGGTATCCAACAACTATGCAGGAATTGGTTCCTATCAGTCCATAATTATATATAGCCCCCATATAAACCGATCCTTAGATTTGGTTTTGGAGCCTCTTGGAGAAGCGAAATTCATCCGATCTGGTTGAAATTTGGTACATGGTGTTAGTATATGGTCTCTAACAATCATGCAAATATTGGCCCACATCGGTCCATAATCTATATATGAATCGATCCCGAGATTTGGTTTTGAAGCCTCTTGGAGGAGCAAATTTCATCCGAGTCAGTTGAAATTTGTGCTAGTATATGGCCGTTAACAAACATGCCTATCTAGGTCCATATCGGTCTATAGTTATATATAGCCTTCAGATAAATCGATCCCCAATCACACAAAAATTAGTCCATATCAAGTTCATAAGTGTAGCCCCCATATAAGCGACCCCCATATTTCAATTCTGGCTCTCCACGTACCGTGTAAAAGTCCATATCGATTCGTAATTATTTCTAGACTTACCTTTACATAACTCTTGTGTCTAGATATATACCACGTATGGACTAACTCACAATTTAGAAAACGATGTTAAAAAGTTTTAAGATACGTTGCCATCGGTAAGTATTACCACAACGCAAGTAATTCGATTGTGGATGACAGTCTTTCGCAGAAGTTTCTACGCAATCCATGGTGGAGGGTACATAAGCTTCGGCCTGGCCGAACTTACGGCCGTATATACTTATTCGTTTTGAGGGTGTATAATCACTAGCCGGAACCAAATTGCTTGGCTGCTCTTTGGTGATTTTATTATAACTGTGAGACTATTAGTTGAAAATATCGAATTTTAAGGAAATTTATGTGTTAACTAAGTCAACCATATACTTTAGGATATTCTTCGCAGTATAAAATAATCCTTTTGAAACAAAAACCGACATATGATAAAAAATTTATTAAAATGTGATTTTGTAAATTCAAAGTAATATTGTTCCGACAATTCGTTACCCAGTTTTTATCGCTGATCACCTTCAATGAAAATTTCAAGCTGCTGGACAGTAAGATATGCAGAATTGTTGATATGGACATGAACTCTTTTAAAGAGTACACGGACGAAAACGACTGTTTTTCTGATGTTTGGGTGTAAAAATTGTATGTTTGGAATTCAACGTTTTTAACACAATATTTTTAAGTGAAAGCATACAATGTTCATAAACTAGCATAACATGTTTGGGACATATATGTTAGAACATATTATGTTTGGGACATTAAATTTTTGTAAATATAATATGCTTGGATGCAAACATATATTAATTTAGAAATAAGCTATAAACCTCTATGTGTGTAGACAGAGAGACCTAGAGAGTATGCTGCTATTAAAGATGGAAGAACGCCAATTGGCGCCTTACAAATATATATATATACAAAGAAAATGTCATTAAAATGTGTTTCTACCAGTGTATGCCTAAGGTGAAACGTAATATGTTTGAACAATACTAACAATATTTTGTTTGGACCAATCCTGAAAATAAAAATGACTGAAACAAATCGTGTTTGGGGTATATGTTACAGAAGCGATTTTTTTGAGGGTGTAGTAATGTTCTATTGCATCAAAACGGTTTTTTCGTTTCATCTGACCATTTCACTTATTTCCAGTCATCAACGACCCAATCTTTTTGGGTCTTACTAGACAAATAAAGATTGCAAAGTGAAAACATGCACTCGGTTTTGCCCCTCGCTGTATATATGGGAGCTATATTTAAATTTGATACGATTTTGTCCAAAAAACACCGTTTACCAAATTTCATCAAATCGCTTTATGCTTGCAAACAGAATCTTGTGAACAACTAATACATGGTATCCACCAAGGACTAGATCACCTCAGAAGGTGATTCCGAGTCTATCGGTATGTATTTTATGGGGCAAAATTTTTAGCATTTCAAAGTTAGTAAATGACGATCATTGGGAACATTTACCGGAAAATGAACCACCGTCTTTGTTACCTGTCAATAATTATAAATTTAAGTTTTTTACTTAAAAAGTCTAGCAAGTTGTAGCAAATAACAAAAATTATGTACTCAGTTTCTCTACCTTCCCTGCACATACGAAAAATCATGTACTCTATATTCATTTACACATCCGCACCAACGTTCCCTGTAAATTCCAAGTAAATGCGAGAAATTCACCTATCGGAAAAATAGGGTTGATTTGTTTTGTTCAATGACAATACTAAACTTCTTATTTTAAGAAGATCTCGAAACTGTTCTTCAAGTTTCAAAATGTCGGCAAGGGGAGGACCTCCTCCCCAACCAAATATCGAAAAATAAAGTAGTGGATTTTTTTTCTAGACGCCACCATAAACTTACCTGAAAATTTCAATCAAATCGGAGAACTATAGAAATTATATTTTGACAAAATTTCCTAAAGACATAAAATGTTGACAAAATTTTCTATAGAAAAACAATTTTGACAAAATTTTCTATAGAAATATAAAACTTTGACAAAATTTTCTATGGCAATGAAATTTTGGCAGATTATTTTTGCGGATCGGTTTATATGAATTTTGCTCTTCCAAGAGGCTCGAAGTTCAAATCTGGGGATCGGTTTATATAAGGGCTATATATAATTATGGACCGACATGGACCAATTCTGGCATGGTCATTAAAGACCATATACTAACACCATGGACCAAATTTCAGCCGGATCGGATGAAATTTGCTTATCTTAAGAGGCTCCGCAAGCCAAATCAGGGGATCGGTTTATATGGGGGCTATATATAATTATGAACCGATGTAAACCAATTTTCGCATAGCTGTTGGAGACCATAAAGTTACACCATGTCCCAAATTTCAGCCGGATCGGATGAAATTTGCTTCTCTTGGAGGCTCCGCAAACCAAATTTGGGGATCGGTTTATATGGGGGCTATATATAATTATGGACCGATGTGGACCAATTTTAGCACGGTTGTTAGAGACCATACACCAACACCATGTACCAAATTTCAGCCGGATCGGATATATAATTATGGACCGATGTGGACCAATTTTAGCATGGTTGTTAGAGACCATATACTAACACCATGTCCCAAATTTCAGCCGGATCGGATGAAATTTTCTTCTCTTAGAGGCTCCGCAAGCCAAATCGGGGGATCGGTTTATATGGGGGCTATATATAATTATGGACCGATGTGGACCAATTTTAGCATGGTTGTTAGAGAAAGGAAATTTATGTGTTAACTAAGTCAACCATATCCTTTAGAAAATTCTTCGCAGTATAAAAAAATCCTTTTGAAACAAAAACCGACATATGATAAAAAATTTATTAAAATGTGATTTTGTAAATTCAAAGTAATATTGTTCCGACAATTTTAGCATGGTTGTTAGAGACCATACACCAACACCATGTACCAAATTTCAGCCGGATCGGATAAAATTTGCTTCTCTTTGAGGCTCCGCAATCCAAATCTGGGGATCGGTTTATATGGGGGCTATATATAATTATGGACCGATGTAGACCAATTTGTGCATGTCTGTTGGAGACCATCTACCAACTTTCAGTCGGATCGGATGAAATTTGCTTCTCGTTGAGGCTCCGCAAGCCAAATCTTAGGATCGGTTTATATGGGGGCTATACATAATTATGCGCCGATGTGGACCAATTCCGGCATGGTTGTTAGATACCATATACCAACACCATATACCAAATTTCAGCCGGATCGGATAAAATTTGCTTCTCTTTGAGGCTCCGCAATCCAAATCTGGGGATCGGTTTATATGGGGGCTATATATAATTATGGACCGCTGTAGACCAATTTTTGCATGGCTGTTGGAGACCATGTACCAAATTTCAGTCGGTTCGGATGAAATTTGCTTCTCTTTGAGGCTCCGCAAGCCAAATCTTGGTTTGTTAATCACGCTGACGCACACTCACGCTGTTATCATTAGTGTGACTCACGACTCATGCACGAATCACAAAAATTTTCATGGGTCACGACAATTTCGTGTCACGTGCACACCTCTATAAGAGAGGTTGCGAATTGGCTGAGAAGTAATGTTCCAAAAAATGTTGGCATTAATATATACTTAATATATCCTGCATTTTGTGTAAGGCGTAAGCAAATTTTGGACCGATGTGGAGCTTTAGATTACTAGCGGATCTGGAAAACGTTAATTTAAGCAGTCTGCTAATGTTTTTGGAACAATCTGGTTGTTCCAGCGGTTAAAACTAGAAGTGCCCATATGCAATAGGTACTTTTAGTTAATGTGGTATCACAATGGACTGAATAGTCTAACTGAGCCTGAAACTTAATCGGGCTGCCACTTTAACCTAACCTAACCTAGATCTGGTCATATATGGAATTATATACATTTATATCTAATTATATCTCATCATATGTGGGTATATCTGCTTATATCTAAAGGGGCCAAATTTGAGATCTAATCATATCTGGATCTGGTCATATATGGAATTATATACATTTATATCTAATTATATCTCATCATATGTGGGTATATCTGCTTATATCTAAAGGGGCCAAATTTGAGATCTAATCATATCTGATGTGGCATTTATCGATAATTTACTTAAAGTTACTTATAATGACTTGAAAGATCCGTACTATTAACAAAAGTTTAGCAGTATGAAATAATTTCAATAACGGAATGAAACTTTTCGTTATTGTAACAAAATCACGAAATGTTTCTTACTATTAAATAACATATTCATTGTCCTAATGATTAGTTTTAGTTATGTCAATGAAGAATTTCGTTAGCTCAAATTTAATTAAATTTTTCTTTGTCTGTATTGACAATATCGACTTAGTCCATTTATACACTGTTAGGGTGTGGTATGTGTGAGCTTGTGCGAAGTTTAAATTGATGCCACTTTCAAAGCAAGCCAAAGATTCAGCACAACCATAAATAATGCTAACCACACAATGTCTGCTCCGGCATCCTGTTAAATAGGTTGAATGATGGCACAGGTCGGTCTCTAACTATCGCACATTGACATTGTAAAAATCGGGATTACAAAAAAAAGAGAAAAATCTTAATTGAAGGTATCCATCCACAAAAGAGTTTTTTTTTTGCCACCATAAAACATAGTATGTGGACATCAGAACAGTGCAAAAAGCAGCATTATTAAGCGAAGAGTTTAAACTGACTAAGAATAAAATCAATGCTAGAACGATGTTAAATTTTGACTCAAGTGGACAAATTAAAGCCTTAAGCTGAAATGCTATATTAGGTATAAAAGGAATTTAAATAGTCAATTAGGATATTAAATAAACTGTTGTTGATTTAAGTTTACTTCCAAATTAAAAATTTATTCTAGACCAAAGCTCACCCCTAAAATTTTGGTAGATTATTTTTGGCTCGAGTGGCAACCATGATTATGAACCGATATAGACCCATATGGACCAATTTTGGCATGGTTATTAGCGGCCATATACTACCACCACGTACCAAATTTCAACCGGATCGGATGAATTTTGCTCCTCCAAGAGGCTGCGGAGATCAAATCTGGGGAACGGTTTATATGTGGGCTATATATACTTATGGACCGATATGGACCAATTTTTGCTTGGTTGTTAGAGACCATATACTAACACCACGTACCAAATTTCACCCGAATCGGATGAATTTTGGTCCTCTAAGAAGCTCCGGAGTTCAAATCTGGGGATCGGTTTATATGGGAGCTATATATAATTATGGACCGATATGGATTAATTTTTGCATGGTTGTTAGATACCATATACTTACACCAAGTACCAAATTTCAACCGGATCGGATGAATTTTGCTCATCTAAGAGGCTCCGGAGTTCAAATCTGGGGATCGATTTATATGGGGGCTATATATAATTATGGACCGATATGGACCAATTCGTGCATGGTTGTTAGAGACCATATACTAACACCACGTACAAAATTTCAACCGAATCGGATGAATTTTGGTCCTCTAAGAAGCTCCGGAGTTCAAATCTGGGGATCGGTTTATATTGGAGCTATATATAATTACGGACCGATATGGATTAATGTTTGCATGGTTGTTAGATGCCATATACTTACACCATGTACCAAATTTCAACCGGATCAGATGAATTTTGCTCCTCTAAGAGGCTCCGGAGGTCAAATATGGGGATGGTTTATATGGGGGCTATATATAATTATGGCCCGATATGGATATATATATATATATATATATATATATATATATCCATATCGGCCCATAATTATATATTGCCCCCATCCTATGGAGGATGGTTTAAAAACCAGTTGATTAAGCTTTGTCTAAAATTCTTCTCTGTTTATTTTTCCAAAATCTTTTCTTTTTGTAAATTTTTATAAATTTTGACTTTTATAATTATTAGTGATTGAGTCAAAATTAACAAATACGTTTTAACAGTACGAGTTTAGTTGCGCCTTTTTGGTATTCAATAAAGTAGGCAGTGCATCCACACTGCATGAATCGGTGGCAATAACGTAAAATTAGCAATTGCAACCAATGCATGCAGTATAGATGCATGAAAGATCGTGCAGTTTACTTTCACGCCAACAATGCTACACTCAAAAAAAAAAGTGAACTCTCTATTTCACTAAAGGCAATTTAACTTTATTTTAGTTCATGGAATTATTATGTTTGGAGAAAGTTTCCTTTACTCTAATAATTTTTTGTGTACGTTAGTTAAATTAACTAAAACCGAGGAAAAAAATATACTCAAATGAAGCATAAAGGTTAAATAAATTCGTGCCTTCCACAAAATAGTTCAGAATTTCTTTAAATTTGTAAATTTTACCAAAAATGCGTCCATCATAAACTTCGTATGTCACTAAAGACATTCTTGCAATTTTGAACTCCAAGTTTTTCTTTCAGACTACAAAATTTTCTTTAACAAGTGAAAAAACTTAGTTATGTCTAATAAATTTTCTTGAATTTGTCGAAAAATATTTACTTATATTTATGATCTCGGCGTGATGCCAACGTTTGTAATACTGTTTAGTTAAAATTTTCTACAAATATTCAAAATTTTCTAAAATTAACCGAAAGTTTTCTTCCTGGTGGGTTCACTGTTTTTTCAGTGTATACTCTAGACTATATATCACTTCTGAGCAATATTTCTATTAAAAAGAACAATTATATCAGCGCTATGAAGAGGCTGTTCTAAATCGGGACATGTTCTAAATCAATCATAAAATTATGGAATTGTTTCATTGTGACGATTTGGCCACTTAATTCTATGAATGGGGCTAAGTCACCTCCAGCAACCCTTAGCTAAGTGACTGTTCTCACACAAAAACCTTAATCGTTAATAGCAAATGTGCTCACTTTCGAATTTACGGTTGAACTATATAATACATTTTGGAAAAAAAAACTTAAAATGTTTCCCTTTAAATTATGAATCCACATGCATGGAGAATGAGGTGTAACTGAAAGATTCCAATATTTATGGGATGTACTACATACAATAAAGATTTCCATGCTTGTTAGGAAGACAGTCTTCCTTTCGATCTAAATTTATTAGCATTTAGTTTAGACAGTCCCTTGGAAATGATTCCATTTTAAAGGGCAAAACTTTGTTAAACCGATATATTATTCACTTTTTTTTGTTCTTCCTCTTTGCAATATTTTGCTGGTGCTATTGATGCTGTTGTTGTTATTTCAGCAACATCCTTCCTCATAGGAAGCTTTGAACTTTCACTTCTGGTCCATTGTTTTCATGACTGTGTGAGAGTGTGTGTGTATGTGTGCATGGCAAATGTTTATTGGCCACCAACGTAAATGTAACAGCCTGAGATGTCTATGTGACGGGAAACTATGGCCTATATATATGGCGGCATTTTTTCGTTTTGTGCATGAACTCGGAATTATATTTTCTGCTTTTTTTAAGTGATGTTCACGTGATATAGGTTCACAAGTTCATATTGTTGTTGCTGCTTTTTTTCACTTTTCAACTAAAAAATATGTTTTCACGCTTAAAATAGCGCCCGAGGGGGTGATTAAAAAACAGCAAAATTTACGTTTGAAGCAAAAAAGTCATCAGACATGATGGGTGTTGGCTAAGGGAGAAGTGAAAGTAAGAGAGAGAGAGAGAGAGCCAGAATATTTCAACACTCTTATGCCTGAATATAATGTGGCTTACCACAACATTACCGCTAAAATAAATACCTTTCAGCATTCACATTCGAATCGCATGAATGTTTGGATAACTTCAAATACACCCAAGCACTTTCAAGCCAACGTATATTCATTCCATTGACAACATTTTACAATAGGTTCAGTCCTTGATGCTTTAAATCGTTCGTAGGACCATCTATGAGTAGACATTAATGCTTGGCGTTTTTCTTCACACGTGCGAGAGGATTGGCTAGTGCATAGTAAAAGAGACCGACAAAAACTTCAGTTTTCTATCTAAATAATATTTTTAATAATATTTTCTATATAAATAAAATTTCGACCAAATTTTGTACATAAATAAAATTTAGACTAAATTTTCTATATAAACAAAATTTCGACCAAATTTTGAAATAAAATTTGGACAACATTTCTATAGAAATAAAATTTTGACAAAATTTTCTATAGAAATAATATTTTGACAAAATTTTCTATATAAATAATATTTTGACAAAATGTTATATATAAATGAAATTTTGACAAAATTTTCTATAGAAAAAAATGTTGACAACATTTTCTATAGAAATAAAATTTGCACAAAATTTTCTATAGAAATAAAATTTAGACAAAATTCTTACAAAATTTGGTATACAAATAAAATTTTGACAAAATTTTGTATACAAATAAAATTTTAACAAAGTTTTCTATAAAAATAAAATTTTGACAAAATTTTCTATAGAAATAAAATTTTTACAAAATGTTCTATAGAAATAAAATTTTGACAAAATTTTCTATAGGAATAAAATTTTGCCAAAATTTTCTATAGAAATAAAATTATGAAAAAATTTTCTATAGAAATAAAATTTTGACAAAATTTTCTATAGAAATAATATTTTGACAAAATTTTCTATATAATTGAAATTTTGACAAAATTTTCTATACAAATAAAATTTTGACAAAATTTTCTATAGAAATAAAATTTTGAAAAAATTTTCTATAGAAATAATAATATTTTGACAAAATTTTCTATATAATTGAAATTTTGACAAAATTTTCTATACAAATAAAATTTTGACAAAATTTTCTATACAAATAAAATTTTGACAAAATTTTCTATAGAAATAATATTTTGACATAATTTTCTATAGAAATAAAATTCTAACAAAATTTTTTATAGAAATAAAATTTTGACAAAATTGTCTATAGAAATAAATTTTTTACAACATTTACTATATAAATAAAATTTTGACAAAATTTTCTTTATAAATGATATTTTGAAACATTTTCTATACAAATAAAAATTTGACAAAATTTTCTATAGAAATAAAATTTTCTATAGAAACAATATTTTAACAAAACTTTCTATAGAAATAAAGTTTTTAAAAAAAATTCTATAGAAATAAAATTTTGACAAAATTTTCTATAGAAATCAAATTTTGACAAAATTTTCTATAGAAATAAAATTTTTACAAAATGTTCTATAGAAATAAAATTTTGACTAAATTTTCTATAGAAAAAAATTTAGACAAAATTCTGCCAAAATTTTGTATACAAATAAAATTTTGACAAAATTTTCTATAGAAATAAAATTTTAACAAACTTTTCTATAGAAATAAAATTTTGACAAAATTTTCTATAGAAATAAAATTTTGACAAAATTTTCTATAGAAATAAAATTTTAACAAACTTTTCTATAGAAATAAAATTTTGACAAAATTTTCTATAGAAATAAAATTTTTACAAAAATTTTCTATATAAATGAAATTTTGACAAAATTGTCTATAGAAATAAAATTTTGACAAAATTTTCTATAGAAATAAAATTTTGACAAAATTTTCTATAGAAATAAAATTTTGACAAAATTTTCTATAGAAATAAAATTTTGACAAAATTTTCTATAGAAATAAAATTTTGACAAAATTTTCTATAGAAATAAAATTTTGACAAAATTTTCTATAGAAATAATATTTTGACAAAATTTTCTATAAAAATGAAATTTTGACAAAATTTTCTATCGAAATAATATTTTGACAAAATTTTCTATAGAAATAAAATTTTTGAAATTTTTTCTATAGAAATAAAATTCTAACAAAATTTTTTATAGAAATAAAATTTTGACAAAATTGTCTATAGAAATAAAATTTTCTATAGAAACAATATTTTAACAAAATTTTCTATAGAAATAAAGTTTTTAAAAAAATTTCTATAGAAATAAAATTTTGACAAAATTTTCTATAGAAATAAAATTTTCACAAAACGTTCTATAGAAATAAAATTTTGGAAAAATGTTCTATAGAAATAAAATTCTAACAAAATTTTGTATAGAAATAAAATTTTGACAAAATTGTCTATACTTTCGTTTTGTTTTGTTATTGTTGGTTTTGTTCTTTAATCATTGTTTTTTTTTTTTGATTTCAGCTTTTGAAACATTTTGTATACAAATAAAAATTTGACAAAATTTTCTATAGAAATAAAATTTTCTATAGAAACAATATTTTAACAAAATTTTCTATAGAAATAAAGTTTTTAAAAAAAATTCTATAGAAATAAAATTTTGACAAAATTTTCTATACAAATAAAATTTTAACAAACTTTTCTAAAGAAATAAAATTTTGACAAAATTTTCTATAGAAAAAAAATTTTTACAAAATGTTCTATAGAAATAAAATTTTGACAAAATTTTCTATAGAAAAAAATTTAGACAAAATTCTGACAAAATTTTGTATACAAATAAAATTTTGACAAAATTTTCTATAGAAATAAAATTTTAACAAACTTTTCTATATAAATGAAATTTTGACAAAATTGTCTATAGAAATAAAATTTTGACAAAATTTTCTACAAAAATAAAATTTTGACAAAATTGTCTATAGAAATAAAATTTTGACAAAATTTTCTATAGAAATAAAATTTTGACAAAATTTTCTAAAGAAATAAAATTTTGACAAAATTTTCTATAGAAATAAAATTTTGACAAAATTTTCTATAGAAATAAAATTTTGACAAAATTTTCTATAGAAATAATATTTTGACAAAATTTCCTATATAAATGAAATTTTGACAAAATTTTCTATCGAAATAATATTTTGACAAAATTTTCTATAGAAATAAAATTTTGGAAAATTTTTCTATAGAAATAAAATTCTAACAAAATTTTTTATAGAAATAAAATTTTGACAAAATTGTCTATAGAAATAAAATTTTCTATAGAAACAATATTTTAACAAAATTTTCTATAGAAATAAAGTTTTTAAAAAAATTTCTATAGAAATAAAATTTTGACAAAATTTTCTATAGAAATAAAATTTTCACAAAACGTTCTATAGGAATAAAATTTTGGAAAAATGTTCTATAGAAATAAAATTCTAACAAAATTTTGTATAGAAATAAAATTTTGACAAAATTGTCTATACTTTCGTTTTGTTTTGTTATTGTTGGTTTTGTTCTTTAATCATTGTTTTTTTTTTGATTTCAGCTTAAAACCATGCATAACTTAACTGCAGGTGCAGCTTAACCAACAGAGGAAAATAATATTTGTCAAATTTATTTGGACAAAGCCCGATAGTCTGCCAGATGGTTGAATGGACGCACGTTTCGGAATTACCACATTCCTCATCAGCATCCTCTACTTGCAGCAAAACTATCAACCACTTATCAGAATAAATTCAGGCAGTTCATCAAACCCAACAATAAACCACACTTGAACTTTCCGAAAAAAGGTTTTACATGATAGCCGGCTTATGCCGAAATAAATTCGAACAAACATTCCTCTGTTGGTTAAGCTACACTTGTAGTTTAGTCAATGCATGGTTTTAAGCTGAAATAAAAAAAAACAAAATTTTTTATTATTTTTATTGAAAGTTTTATTAAAATTTTATTTCTATAGAAAACTTTCCCAAAATTGTATTTCTATAGAAAGTACAGGTCGCAGTTTAAAGGGTGATACGGTCAAAATTTCGTACAAACATATCTCCTTTCCGTTGCCAAAAATAATAAATAAAATAGAAATAAATAAAATTTTGACAAAATTTTCTATATAAATGAAATTTTGACAAAATTTTCTACAAAAATAAAATTTTGACAAAATTGTCTATAGAAATAAAATTTTGACAAAATTTTCTATAGAAATAAAATTTTGACAAAATTTTCTGTAGAAATAAACTTTTGACAATATTTTCTATAGAAATAAAATTTTGAGAAAATTTTCTATAGAAATAATATTTTGACAAAATTTTCTATATATATAAAAATTTGACAAAATTTTTTATAGAAATAAAATTTTGACAAAATTTTCTATAAAATAACCTTTGACAAAATTTTCTATACAAATAAACTTTTGACACAATTTTCTATAAAAATAAAAATTTGAGAAAATTTTCTATAGAAATAAAACTTTGACAAAATTTTCTTTATATATACAAATTTGACAAAATTATTTATACTAATAAAATTTTGACAAAATTGTCTTTAAAAATAAACTTTTGACAAAATTTTCTTTAAAAATAAACTTTTGACAAAATTTTCTATAAAAATAAAAATTTGAGAAAATTGTCTATAGAAATAAAACTTTGACAAAATTTTCTTTATATATAAAAATTTGACAAAATTATTTATACAAATAAAATTTTGACAAAATTTTCTTTAAAAATAAACTTTTGACAAAATTTTCTTTAAAAATAAACTTTTGATAAAATTTTCTATATATATATAAAAATTTGACAACATTTTTTATTGAAATAAAATTTTGACAAAATTTTCTATAGAAATAAAATTTTGACAAAATTTTCTATAGAAATAAAATTTTGACAAAATTTTCTATACAAATAAAATTTTGACAAAATTTCCTATAGCAGTAAAATTTTGACAAACTTTTCTATAGAAATAAAATTTTGACACAATTTTCTATAAAAATAAAATTTTTATCAACACTATGCCAAGTGACTATCATTAACTTGGACCTTTTTGGCAAAATTAAAATTTCATTAAATTCTGCATTTCATCATAAAATCTATTTAAACGGATTCTAGTCGAGGACATTAGATTACTCCTATTTTGGCGACAGATTTGACAATCCTTGTCCATCAGAACATCTTAAAACTTTTTGCACACCTTACCCATGTCCTGCAAATTTTGTATTCAAATAAAATGGGAATTTAACCTCCTTTGAATGGATTTAGGTTTTGTTCCCTCTAATATGCTATATAGAGATGGTTTAGGCTGAATATAGCTGTTGGATGGTTTGTCAGTATGCGTTAGCATTTTAGTTTATAACCTCCACTCAACTGCAACCATTCTGGCAGTATAAAGCGGGCGTGGTTACAAATATTTTTATTTGCTCCAATTTTAGTAAAAATTTGCTGTTGAGGGTTTTTTCGCATTTTTTTGTGGATTTCTTTAAACCATCATCACCACATGAGCACAGTGGTCTCTGTATGTGAACAATAGCTGTATATGTCGGTGGTAGTGATGTTGGTGATGGTAACATACGGATTTCACTTGGTCTATTTCCAAAATATGAGTGTGGTCTGTTGGGTGTATTAGGGTGGACCTGCACTCACAAAAAGAAAAAAGTTTACTTGAGTTCAACAATTTTGGCCTTCCCAAAGATACCGCTCCTTAAGAAAGGATTTCTTATTAGGGAACAATCTAGCTTCAAATGGGGTATCAGTAGGGATGCCAGATTTTGAAGAGGCAAAAAGAGTACATTCAGCTTATAAAAAGAGCACATACGAAAAAATAGAGCACACTTTTTCAAATAAAAAAAAAATTAATTTCAATTTATTGAAATATAATTCATTTAAACATAACAAAAAGGTTCCTATCATAAACATAAAATAACCTACATTCATCTCAAGCTAATTTTCTTACGATACTTTGTAAGTCATTTTTTGGTGTTTTTTTGAAAAACGTTATTGAAGAAGTTTGTTTACATTTAGAAAGAGTACAAAGTGAAGAAGCAACATCGGCATGCCCTTCTACGACCCTGATATATAAAGTAAAACACTATTTAATTAGAAAATAACGGCTAGGAAAATCTCTTGGTGCGACATTTACGTATTTTCAGTTTACTTTTACCATTTATTGAATCGCGTTGGATTAATATTTGCTGTGATGCATAAAAGGCCCACTTAACTAAAAATAGAGCACTTTTACGTGCTCTTTTGACCTATCTTGTTTTAAGAGCACATTTTGTAAAAAAGAGCACATGTGCTCTTTAAAAGAGTACGTCTGGCATCCCTAGGTATCAGTGACAGAGATTTTAGAAAGTTAAGGGGTACATGTTTATGGGATCTTTATCTCAATCTGAACAGAAATGCCTGATATTAGGATCTACACTACATTTTGCACCAACAGGGTTGTGCCAAATTTAACACAATTGACTGAATAGTCTAAGTGAGCTTGAATCAAATATGGCTGCCACTTTAACAAAAGATAAGTTAACAAATGGGGGTATTATGTTATTGTCAAAAATAAGGTTATTAGTGGGAAATATTTGAAAATAGGGCGATAAATATATATAGGAGCTATATCTAAATGATAACCGATTTGCATGATATGTTGCAGGTTTGATAGATACTACACAGAAGGTTACCTTGTGCTAATTTTGAGTAAGATCGATTAATATCTAAGGCTATTATGGCCAAATTTGGAAATTTGACGATACATATATATGGGGGCTATATGTACATCTGAACCGATTTCTTTTATATTTGGCAGGCTTAAATTATGCTATAGAAGATTACGTAGTAGTATTTTTAAGAAAGATCGATTAGTAAATAATGATACAGAGGTCAAATTTGGCTAAATCGGGCGATACATATATATGAGAGCTATACCTAAATCTGAGCCGATTTAGATGATATTTTACAGACTTAAGGGGTCATAAATGAGAATACTTTGGACCAAATTTGACGTCGATCGGTTAGTAAAAATTCACAATGTGACTGTTAATGTGACCATTTGTCGAAATCGGGCGATACGTATATCTGGGAGCTATATCATGGCTTAAGTAGTTGTCATAAATGTAGATCGGATGGTTTTGCAAATAGGCTATATTGGACCACTTTTACATATAGCCCCCATATAAAACGAACCCCAGATTTGGAGGAGCAAAATTCATCCGATCCGGTTGAAATTTGGTACATGGTGTTATTATATGGTCTTTAACATCCATGCAAAATTTGGTCCATATAGGTCCATAATTATATATAGCCCCCATATAAACCGATACCCAGATTTGGCCTCCAGAGACTCTTGGAGGAGCAAAATTTATCCCACCCAGTTGAACCATGCAAAAATTGGTCCATATCGGTTTATAATTCTATGTAGCCCCCATATAAACTGATCCTCAGATTTGACTTGCGGATCCTCTTGGAGGAGCAAACTTCATTCGATTCGGTTGCAATTTGGTACATTGTGTTAGTATGTGGCATCTAACAACTATGTCAAACTTGGTCATTATCGGTTTATAGTTATGTAAAGCCCTCAGATAAACCGATCCCCAATCTCCCAAAAATTGGTCCACATCGGTTCATAATTATACCCTTCACCACTACTGTGGTACAGGGTATAATAAGTTTGTGCATTTGTATGTAACGCCAAGAAGGAAAAGTCTGAGACCCATCGTTTAGTATACCGATCGTCTTAGAATTAAATTCTGAGTCGATTTAGCGATGTCCGTCTGTCTGTCTGTCTGTCTGTCTGTCTGTCTGTCTGTCTGTCCGTCTGTCCGTCTGTCTGTATGTCTGTCTGTCTGTCTGTCTGTCTGTCTGTCTGTCTGTCTGTCTGTCCGTCTGTCTGTCTGTCCGTCTGTCTGTTCATGTATTTTTGTGCGCAAAGTACAGGTCGCAGTTTAAGTCGGATCGTCCTCAAATTTGGCATAAGGTCGTTTTTTGGAACAAAGACAATCGCTATTGATTTTGGAAAAATCGGTTCAGATATAGATATAGCTGCTATATATATTTATCCCCGATCTGGTCATAAGTGACGTGTTTCTCAACCGATGTTCTTCAAAATCAGTACATCCGAATATTTTATGAGTCTCGAAAAACTTGCAAAATATCAGCTAAATCGGTTCAGATTTAGATATAGCTCCCATATATATCTTTCGTCCGATTTATACTCATATGACCACAGAGGCCAATTTTTAACTCCGATTTAGTTAAAATTTTGCACATGGAATAGAATTAGTATTTTAGCTATGCGTGCCAAATTTTATTGAAATCGGTTCATATTTAGATATAGCTCCCATATATATCTTTCGTCCGATTTATACTCATATGACCACTGAGGCCAATTTTTAACTCCGATTTAGTTGAAATTTTGCACAGGGTGTAGAATTAGCAATGTAGCTATGCGTGCCAAATTTGATTGAAATCGTTTCAGATTTAGATATATCTCCCATATATATGTTTTTCTGATTTCGACAAAAATGGTCAAAATACCAATATTTTCCTTGTAAAATCGCCACTGCTTAGTCGAAAAGTTGTAAAAATGACTCTAATTTTCCTAAACTTCTAATATATATACATCGAGCGATAAATCATAAATAAACTTTTGCGAAGTTTCCTTAAAATTGCTTCAGATTTAAATGTTTCCCATGTTTTTTTTACTAACAATGTGTTCCACCCTAGTGCATTAGCCGACTTAAATTTTGAGTCTATAGATTATGTAGAAGTCAATCAAGTTCAATCCAGATCGAGTGATATTTAAATGTATGTGGACAAATCTTTATATACAGCCCCCAACACATTTGACGGATGTGATATAGTATCGAAAATTTAGATCTACAAAGTGGTGCAGGGTATAATATAGTCGGCCCCGCCCGACTTTAGACTTTCCTAACTTGTTTTTCTTTTAATTTTATTTAATTTTCTCTTCCATGAGAGGGTGGAATTTCATGAAGTGCAGTTAAAACATACACCAGGGTATTAAGTTGTTGGTTTTAACAACGCTTTGTGGAAATCTCACAATGTGAAATATAATTTAGTTTAATTCTTCCTGTAAAATATTTTACTTTTTTTATGTGGAATTTGCATGTTCTCAAATGTAGGTTGCATATTATTTCAGATTATGCCAATATTTTTGTTTTGTTAAGGATTTCAAACGATTGGCCACAATATTTTACATTAGAAAATTTTGTTTATTTTTTTTCTGTTCCTCCCTATTGCTCACTTGTCAGTATTTGAGTGCTTCATTGGTCATATAAATGGGTGGTGTTGCATGGATGGGTAGAGTGCGTTGCGTATATTGCCGGCGATTGCTCCCATTTAGCAATATTTGGCACTTAATGTTTATTGCATAACCAAGCAACTCTCTCCGATTTTGATGCCAAAAAATTCCGCAGACCCACATCGAACGGTATTGACAAAGTGCCCACTAATGGAGGAGGAAATTCAATAACATTCACAATCTGCTGATTGCTGACCTTACTCTAGCAGCAGGTTGTCGAGATTTTTGTGGAAAGTTTTGGGACCGTAACAAAGAACTAATAAAAAGCGAGCAAACAGATTTTTTTTTTTGATCGAAATGTCAAATTTTACTTTCATATGGTCATAGCTCAAGCACCATATAATAAAAAAAGCAAACATATGTGTATGTTAGTCATTTGTTTTGATTATAGATCGTTTTTCGTTGCTTCGATATATTTTGATAAAACCAAACCAAAAATTCTATAGAAAACTTAAATCCTAAAATATTTTCGGTAAAAATTTTTACTTACATGGTATAATTTATACTCGTAGTTGAGTGTTAATTTCGAAATTTAAGATGTAGTAAACACGTTTTTAATGAAGTTTAATACCACACTGAAAAAAGCATACCCGTTTCCAAAGATTTTGTCCTTACACTAATGATGTTGGAATTGTTTCCTAGGCAAAGAAGCGGAAAATTGAATAGGAAACAAATTTTAATTTATTCGGTTTTCATTACATTTCGCTAAAAACTTAAATTCAAATTTCTTTAGAAACTTGTTAACGACCACTTAGATTTCAAGTAAAAACGTCATTAAAATAAAGTGTTGAAAAACATCTTATATTTTTGTTTCCTTTTTAGTCAAGGTACAAAAAATCAACAAAATTTTACTTCATGTGAAGATACCCAGTTTTACGTCGTATCACTTAACTATAAGGATGACTTCATTTATCGACTTTCGGACAAGGAAAAAACACAATATAGCAGAGAAACGCGTCTACTATGCTAAGCAAAATATTAAGAAATAATATATTAAGAAATCTTTGACCTCACGACAAAGTTAAAGGAGAATTGCGTCTTAAAGGGTGATACGGTCAAAATTTGGTCAATATAAACTTGACGTATTTCTTTCTTTTGATTTTGGAATTCACTCTTCAGTTGCCAAAATGCCGTCCAAGCAAGAAGAGCAGCGTATCAAAATTTTGCTCGCCCATCGCGAAAATCCGAGCTACTCGCACGCAAAGCTGGCAAAATCGCTAAAAGTTGCCAAATCAACCGTTACAAATGTAATTAAAGTGTTTGGAGAACGTTTGTCGACAGCCAGGAAGTCTGGATCGGGGGGAAATCGAAAACCAGAAGCCGCTGAGATGACAAAGAGAGTTGCCGGTAGTTTCAAGCGAAACCCTAACCTCTCTCTCCGAGATGCCGCAAATAAGCTGGGTGTATCGTCTACAACCGTGCATCGAGCCAAAAACGAGCCGGACTACCGACTTACAAAAAGGTAGTGACTCCAAATCGCGATGATAAACAAAATACGACGGCCAAAGCGCGATCCCGGAGGCTGTACACGACGATGCTGACGACGTCAAAGCCGACTACAAGCAGCTTCCGGGACAGGAGTTTTATACGGCAAAAGGAAGGAGAAAGGTAGCAGATATTTTCAAGCACATAAAACTGTCAAAGTTCGCAAAGAAATATCTGGTTTGGCAAGCCATCTGTACCTTTGACTTGAAAAGCAGCATTTTCATAGCATCCGGGACTGTCAACCAAGAAATTTACGTGAAAGAGTGTTTGAATAAACGTCTGCTGCCTTTCCTGAAGAAACACGGTTGTTCCGTACTGTTTTGGCCGTATTTGGCATCTTGCCATTACCGTAAAAAGGCCATGGAGTGGTACGCCGCCAACAACGTGCAGGTGGTTCCCAAGACAAAAACCCTCCCAACACGCCAGAGCTCCGCCCAATTGAGAAATACTGGGCTATTGTCAAGCGGAACCTAAAGAAGACCAAAAAAACTGCTAATGACGAGCAGCAGTTCAAGGCAAACTGGCTTTCTGCGGTGAAGAATGTGGACAAGGTGGCTGTATAAAATCTAATGGCAGGTGTCAAGTGTGAGGCCCGGCAATTCGGATTTGGAAAAGCGAAAGCCTAACTGAATATTTTTCCTGAATTTTATACTAATTGAACTTGAAAAAGAAATTTAATTTGATTTTTAAATAAACGATTTCACCGATTTACACGCGTTTTCCCTTGACCAAATTTTGACCGTATCACCCTTTAATATTGGTATTGATTCCGAGCCAAAGAAGCGGAGAATTCAAGTAAGGACACTTTTAAGGCACAATTCTCTTTTAAATTTAGGCTTTGATTTTTTTCTTCATATAAGATTTTTCAGCTTTTTTTCTTCATATGCTATCAAAGTCTTTTAAAAACAAGTTAACGGCAACTTTATTTTCCAAATTCAGACGCGCCTTCCAGTAGAAATTATGGTATGTTTCAAGTAAAAAGCGTCTTTAAAATAAAGCGTTGAAAAACATGTCCTAATTTTGAACAAATTTAAAGACAATTTCATTAACTTTAAAGAATTTTTCTGAATTATTAAAGTCAAGTTGACCTTAGTTGAGGTCAAAGATTTCATGTCTTTAAAATACGAATGCAAAATTTGCTTAGCATAGAAGACACATTTCTCTAATATAAAGTTTTTTCCTTGTCCAAAAGTCGGTAAACTTTTCAATGAAGTCGTATTGTCCTTATAATTAAGTGATTTCACTTAACATGAAAGAAAAAATATTTGGACTAAGGTCAACTTGACTTTAATAATTCAGAAAAATTCTTTAAAATTAATGAAATTGTCTTTAAATTTGTTGTCTTTTTGAATCTTGACTACAACGCAAAAAATTGTTCAAATATAGGACAACACTTTATTTTAAAGACGTTTTTATACCCACCACCATAGAATGGTGACGGGGGTATAATAAGTTTGTCATTCCGTTTGTAACACATCGAAATATCGATTTCCGACTATATAAAGTATATATATTCTTAATCAGGGAGAAATTCTAAGACGATATAACGATGTCCGTCTGTCTGTCTGTCTGCCGGTTGTAATCACGCTACAGTCTTCAATAATGAAGCAATCGTGCTGAAATTTTGCACAAACTCGTCTTTTGTCTGCAGGCAGGTCAAGTTCGAAGATGGGCTATATCGGTCCAGGTTTTGATATAGTCCCCATATAAACCGACCTCCCGATTTGGGGTCTTGGGCTTCTAGAATCCGTAGTTTTTACTCCATTTGCCTGAAATTGGAAATCTAGAGGTATTTTATGACCATAAAGAGGTGTGCCAAAAATGGTGAGTATCGGTCCATGTTTTGGTATAGCCCCCATATAGACCGATCTCCCGATTTTACTTCTTGGGCTTATAGAAAACGCAGTTTTTATTCACTTTCCCTGAAATTGGAAATCTAGAGGTATTGTAGGACCACAAATACGTGTGCCAAAAATTGTGAGTATCGGTCTATGTTTTAGTATGGTCCCCATATAAAACGACCTCCCGATTTTACTTCTTGGGCTTATAGAAACCGTAGTTTTTATCCAATTTGCCTGAAATTGGAAATCTAGAGGTATTTTCGGGCCATAAAGAGGTGTGCCGAAAATGGTGAGTATCGGTCCATAGTTTAGTATAGCCCCCATAAGAACGATCTCCCGATTTAACTCCTTGGGTTTCTAGAAATCGTAGTTTTTATCCGATTTGCATGAAATTTTAAATATTCTGGTGTTTTAAGCTCACAAAAACGTGTATCGGATTAAGTTTTTATCGGTCCATTTGGTAATACCTCGATATAGACCGACTTCACTTCTTGAGGGTGTAGAAGGCTCACTGATCATGAAAATTGCTTGAAACTCAATGTAAAATTTCTAGATTTTACTTCTACAGATTTAAGATTTCAAATCAAGACGTTATTTTATAATTTTCTTGCACACTTACAAGAGATGTTAATGATTCCTCTAAAACTCAAAAAAATGGTTCTTATAAATCCAGAATCTGATATAGTCTTCATACGTGGTTAGGTTAGGTTAGGTTAAAGTGGCAGCCCGATTAAATTTCAGGCTCACTTAGACTATTCAGTCCATTGTGATACCACATTTAACTAAAAGTACCTATTACATATGGGCACTTCTAGTCTTAACCACTGAACCTTCTCTATTATTTACTTTTGTGGAACCAACCAGATTGCTCCAAAAACATTAACAAACTGCTTAAGTTAACGTTTTCCAGGTCAGCCAGTAATCTAAAGCTATATGCTCCTAAAATTCGCTTACGCCTTACACAAAAAGCAGGACACTCACACAAGAGGTGTTTAATTGATTCCTTTTCCTCCACGTCATGACAGCTTATACAATAGTCATTATACTTCGCACCTATAGTTTTTGCAAATTCGCCTATCAGGCAGCGACCCGTTATAGCAGATATTAGGAGTGCTATCTGACGCCTTGAGAACACTAGCATATCTAGTGTGCGGTTAAAGTTTAAATGGGGCCATATTTGCTTGGTGTCGTTACAACCCTTGCAATTTTCCCATCGAATATTGGCCATCATAACAGACTTCTCACGCAGTAAGAGCTTGCAGGTGGCCAGAGGCATACCAACAGATTCTAGTTCCCCTGGAATATGTAAGGTAGTTCCTAGCCTTGCTAACACATCTGCTTCACAGTTCCCCGATATGTTCCTATGACCAGGCACCCATATTAGGTGAATATTGTACTGCTCAGCCATCTCGTTGAGAGATTTGCGGCAGTCTATGGCCGTTTTTGAGTTAAGGAACACAGATTCCAAGGATTTTATTGCAGGTTGAATGTCTGAGTATATATTAATGCCAATATTTGTTGGAACATTACTTCTCAGCCAATTCACCACCTCTCTTATTGCCAATATTTCAGCCTGAAAAACACTACAGTGATTAGGTAATCTTTTCGCTATTCGAATTTCCAGATCTTTAGAATATACTCCGAACCCCACTTGTCCATTCAATTTGGAGCCATCAGTATAGAAATCTATATATCTTTTATTCCCCAGGGTCTGTGTACACCACGCCTCACTGTTGGGAATTAGAGTTTCAAACTTTTTGTCGAAAAGTGGTTTTGCCAGGGTGTAATCCACTACGTTAGGCACATCTGGCATTACTTTGAGGACCGAACTATGACCGTACATTTTTTCCGACCACAGCGATAGCTCGCGCAACCGCACAGCCGTTGTTGCAGCTGACTGTTTGGCCAAAATGTCTAAAGGCAATAGATGTAGCATGACATTAAGGGAGTCTGTTCCTGTCTTACTAAATGCGCCTGAGATACATAAGCTCGCCATACGCTGAACTTTATCTAAACAAGTCGGTTTCAGAAGTGCCGGCCACCAGACTACAACACCATATAGCATTATAGGTCTAACCACTGCCGTGTATAGCCAATGCACAATTTTTGGTCTTAGTCCCCACTTTTTCCCTATTGCCTTTTTGCACGAGTACAAAGCTACCGTGGCTTTTCTCGCCCTCTCTTCAATATTAAGCCTAAAATTCAGCTTCCTGTCCAAAATAACGCCAAGGTATTTTGCACACTCCCCAAAGGGAATTTCAGAACCCCCTAAGGAAATGGGCCTAACCGTGGGAGTTTTGCGATCTTTGCAGTACATGACTATTTCTGTCTTTGCTGGATTTACACCAAGACCATTATCTTTCGCCCATTTCACAGTCATCCGGAGAGCTCTCTGTATAATATCTCTGATTGTGGATTGGAATTTTCCCCTGACTGCTAGCGCCACATCATCTGCGTATGCCACCACTTTTATCCTTTCTTTTTCTAGAGAAACCAGAAGGTTGTTTATAGCAACATTCCAAAGAAGAGGTGATATAACTCCTCCTTGGGGAGTGCCTCTGTTCACATACCTTTGTATGTTTGCTTGCCCTAGTGTGGCTGAAATACGTCTCTTTATTAGAAGTTCGTCTAACAGCCTAAGTATACCTGGATCAACATTCAGAGTTGTCAGTCCATTTAATATCGAGCTCGGATGGACATTATTGAACGCCCCTTCGATGTCTAGAAACGCCACGATTGTGTATTCTTTGACAGATAGTGAGCTTTCAATAAAGCTGACCAGTTCATGCAATGCGGTCTCAGTAGACCTGCCCTTCGAGTATGCATGCTGTCGTTTCGAGAGCAAACTTGAATCCACGCTAGTTCTAAGATACATGTCTATCATCCTCTCCAGGGTCTTAAGTAGGAATGAGGATAAGCTGATTGGTCGGAAATCCTTCGCACTCGAGTGAGAGGCTTTTCCTGCTTTAGGTATGAAGACGACTTTTGTTTCCCTCCACATTTCTGGAATATATGCTAAGTTTACACATTGTTTATATATCACCGTCAACCAGGGGATAATTCTTTCAGCCACTGCCTGTAACTCCGCCGGAGTAATTCCATCAGGTCCGGGGGATTTGAATGGTCCAAAGCTATTTAAAGCCCATTTTATTCTAGATTCCGACACAATTTCCTCGATAGGAAGTGATCGCCGAGCCTCTGTTACACCGCCGGAACATGGTTCAACCGTCTGATTTCCAGGGAAGTGTGTGTCCAAAAGTACCTCCAACGTCTCCTCACTGGACGTTGTCCAATTTCCCTCCGATGTTTTAATGAAACCTGGAGCGGTGTTAGTGGATGCTAGTACCTTCCGTAGTCTGGAAGCCTCTGACGTATTCTCAATAATGCTACAGTAATCATCCCAAGAGTTTTGTTGAGACCTTCTCAGTTCTCGTTTATATTCTCTCAGATTCATCTTGTAAGTGTCCCAATCCTCCGGAGCTCTTGTGGACTTTGCTTTGTTAAAGAGCTTCCTGCAGGATTTCCTCATATTACTTAACTCCGTAGTCCACCATGGCGGCCGATTTTTTCCCCTTGCCTTTCCTCTAGGGCAAGCAGCTTTCAGTGAAATGTTGAAGGCCTTCGTAATCCGCTCCACTGCGTGTTCGATATTTTGCACAGTGCTCATATTTGTCTCCGGCATTTCCGGTATCATCAAATTGAACGATTCCCTATACCTATTCCAATCAGCTTTCCTAACATTTGGCGGAAATGTGGTCTTGAAGTACGAACAGCCAATCTGAAACTGATGTAGCGATGATCTGAGAAGCTATGTTCCCTCAAAACTTGCCACTCAGATATCTTATCATTCAGTTCCGGAGAGGTCAACGTTACGTCCAAAACCTCTTGTCTGTTCCTGGTGACGAAGGTTGGTGCATCTCCCTTATTTCAAACTACCAGGTTAGTACGCAAAATAAACTCTATTAGCGACTCTCCCCTTGCATTAGTATCACTACTTCCCCAAATACTATGATGTGCATTTGCATCGCATCCCATAATGAGTTATGTCTTTGTTTTTAGTGACTCCTCAACTAAGGTCTTAACGGCACAGGGTGGCATATCCCTATCATGTCCCATGTAGACCGAAGATACCCAATATTTGCATGTGGATATCTCTAGACTGGCTACGACAGTGTCTGCATTGCTCAATGAAGGAAGCAGAAACAAGTTTAGTTCGTTTTTAGCAATTATACATGCTCGATTTATATCATTACCCGTATTATGCAAAAGTTTGAAACCCGGAGTGCTTAATTCACAGATCTTGTTCTTATATATGTATGGTTCTTGAATAAGAACTATATTTATGTCTCCTTTCATCAGGAGAACTTTTAAGGCAGCACAAGCGGCCTTACAATGGTGAAGATTTATCTGGAGGAACCGTAGAACCATCCAAATTTTCAACCACCGTCACATCAGCCGCTTCAACTGAGTCATCAAGGGCTTCCTCTTCACAGATCTCGGTGACTCTCGCAATAATCCGCGGTTCAGCTTTGGTGAGGCTTGAGCCTGTAGAAACTTCCCGCATATGATTTTCGCCATAGTCTGCCGGTTTTATGTCTCCTTCGGCTTCGCTAGGAGATTTTTTCACTGCTGACTCTACCGGTGGCTTGTCCGTTTCGGTATCCTTTGGCTGATCGCTTTTGTATACCTTCATATGGATATCATGAAAGCCATAACTTACGCGTCCTTGGGTCTGGGCTAGATGTGGCAGCGACTCTATGTTTAATATAAACACCGCATGTCGTCTTGGTCCATCCACCTCATCCAAACGACCAACCTTCCAATCGGCGGTTGGAAGATCTGGGTTACATTCTTTTAGTCTCTCTAGTATTGACTCAGGATCAGGAGGGTTTGCCGGTATCCATGCATGTGCTCTAGGTTTAGCCGGTATGTCTTTTTTATCGACTAACTCCAAAGCGGCTCCTTCCCAAACTTCACCAATTAGCATCAATGCAGCTTTAAAGCAATCCATAGACCTCTGGTCTGCAAAAGCTATTAACTTATATCGTCCTTGATACCATCCAGCATCTTGCTGTCGAGGACTTGGTCCGGGAAACTTTTTTCGCACCTCTGAGTAGACACCAGACATCGCGTTCTCAATTTCCCCCCATTTTTGCCTTGGAATCATACCGTCCAATGCTCCTTTATTAATAATAGCCATCACAAGGCTGTCTTTTGCAGCTGAGGCAAACGATCTTTGATCCCGTTTAGAGGATGGTAGCTCATCCGGTGATCGTTCCCTTTTTCCAGCTTCAAGAATTGCTTGAGCCCATTTTAAGGAATCGCTTTGCTTAGCCGACAACGTGCTTGGGTCGACTGATCCTAATTTCTTTAGGATAAACAAAGCATTTCTTCGTTCCTTGAATCTCATTCGAGAGGGATTGCCTCCTTTTATGTCGTCACCTTAGAAAAGGTTCGACTTGCCAAAGTGTCACCGCCAGTCGACCCGTCTACAGGTCGACTAATTGGGCCTGACTCTTGGTCGCTGCCCAAATTTATAACTTCAGTCGTTACCCGTCCACTGGGCCCTGAAGTTAGCAACCCAGTGGATGACTTTGAATTTCGCTGCATGGTGGTTTATTATTTCCACCACACGTGAAATTCGTAATAAGTACTTATTACGATGAAATACTCCGCTATTAGAAAACACGTCCGTTCAGTTCGACGGTTGAAAATCTTTACGTGAAATCTTTAAATTTATCTTCGGGAAGTGTCCTCAAGGCCTCAAGCCCTCCTGAAATTTCAAAGGAAACCCTAATATTTTGTTCATGGTGGTGGGTATTTAAGATTCGGCCCGGCCGAACTTACTGCTGTATATACTTGTTTACTTGAAACATAGCATAATTTCAACAGGAAGTCGAATCTTAATTTGGAAAAAAAGTGGCCGTTAACTTGTTTTTAAAGGGCTTTGATGGCATATAAAGGAGAAAAGGTGAAAAAATGAAAAATTAAAATTTGCTTAAAAGAGAATTGTGTCCTAAAAGTATCCTTACTTGTATTCTGCGCTTCTTTGGCTCGGAGTCAATACCAAAATGTTTAAAGTAAAGACAAAATCTTTGGAACCGGGCATGCTTTTTTTTCAGTGTAGCAGAAAAAATTTTGGAAATTGTTCCAAAGGCACAACTTTAAAAGCACTTTCAAAAATGTCCTCCCAAAGTTGTTCTCTATTTTAACTAAAGGGTGATACGGTCAAAATTTGGTCAAGGGAAAACGCGTGTAAATCGGTGAAATCGTTTATTTAAAAATCAAATTAAATTTCTTTTTCAAGTTCAATTAGTATAAAATTCAGGAAAAATATTCAGTTAGGCTTTCGCTTTTCCAAATCCGAATTGCCGGGCCTCACGCTTGACACCTGCCATCAGATTTTGTACAGCCACCTTGTCCACCTTCTTCGCCGCAGAAAGCAAGTTTGCCTTGAACTGCTGCTCGTCCTTAGCAGTTTTTTGGTCTTCTTTAGGTTCCGCTTGACAATAGCCCAGTATTTCTCAATTAGGCGGAGCTCTGGCGTGTTGAGAGGGTTATTGTCCTTGGGAACCACCTGCACGTTGTTGGCGGCGTACCACTCCATGGCCTTTTACCGTAATGGCAAGATGCCAAATCCGGCCAAAACAGTACGGAACAACCGTGTTTCTTCAGGAAAGGCAGCAGACGTTTATTCAAACACTCTTTCACGTAAATTTCTTGGTTGACAGTCCCGAAAGCTATGAAAATGCTGCTTTTCAAGCCACAGGTACAGATGGCTTGCCAAACCAGATATTTCTTTGCGAATTTTGACAGTTTTATGTGCTTGAAAATATCTGCTACCTTTCCCCTTCCTTTTGCCGTATAAAACTCCTGTCCCAGAAGCTGCTTGTAGTCGGCTTTGACGTAGGTTTCGTCGTCCATTACCACGCAGTCAAACTTCGTCAGCATCGTCGTGTACAGCCTCCGGGATCGCGCTTTGGCCGTCGTATTTTGTTTATCATCGCGATTTGGAGACACTACCTTCTTGTAAGTCGATAGTCCGGCTCGATGCACAGTTGTAGCCGATACACCCAGCTTATTTGCGGCATCTCTCTTTGTCGTCTCAGCGGCTTCCGGTTTTCGATTTCCCCCCGATCCAGACTTCCTGGCTGTCGATAAACATTCCCTAAACACTTTAATTACATTTGTAACGGTTGATTTGGCAACTTTTAGCGATTTTGCCAGCTTTGCGTGCGAGTAGCTCAGATTTTCGCGATGCGCGAGCAAAATTTTGATACGCTGCTCTTCTTGCTTGGACGGCATTTTGACAACTGAAGAGTGAATTCCAAAATCAAAAGAGGAGCAGCATTCCACACACACACCTTCAAAATGAGGGGTGTTCAGGTTTTTTAAATGCAAAATTGAAAGAAATAAGTCAAGTTTATATTGACCAAATTTTGGCCGTATCACCCTTTACACCAGAAGTTCTTTCAATACAATTTTTTATAACTCGCTTTTTTTAAATTTTTAGTGGGTAATTTTAACTTTTTTTGTTTCAAAAAGGTTAAATTATTAAAATTTTGTCGAAAAAATGCTGAATTCAACCTACAAAAAGTGAGAATTTTTGAACACATTTGAGGTCAAACGGTTCAGACAAGCGTTAGAACGCATTAAAAATCACAAACAATTATAAAAATTATTTATTTGGCAAAATATTACAAAATTTTTTAATTCACAGCCAAAACAATGAATTCGAATCACACCTTATGAAATGATGCAAATTCAGTGCAACGGCTGTTGAAATGGTGGACATTCGTCCTATGACAAGGCCATGTTAAAATCATCGCCTACACTGAAAAAACAGTGAACCCACCAGGAAGAAAACTTTCGGTTAATTTTAGAAAATTTTGAACATTTGTAGAAAATTTTAACTGAACAGTATTACAAACGTTGGCATCACGCCGATGCAATAAAAATAAGTAAATATTTTTCGACAAATTCAAGAAAATTTATTAGACATAACTAAGTTTTTTCACTTGTTAAAGAAAATTTTGTAGTTTGAAGGAAAAACTTGGAGTTCAAAATTGCAAGAATGTCTTTAGTGACATACGAAGTTCATGATGGACGCATTTTTGGTAAAATTTACAAATTTAAAGAAATTCTGAACTATTTTGTGGAAGACACGAATTTAGTTCATCTTTATGCTTCATTTGAGCAAATTTTTTTCCTCGGTTTTCGTTAATTTAACTAACGTAAACAAAAAATTATTAGAGTGAAGGAAACTTTCTCCAAACATAATAATTCCATGAACTAAAATAAAGTTAAATTGGCTTTAGTGAAATAGACAGTTCACTTTTTTTTGAGTGTATGCACCAATTATGCACCACTTCTGGATCAAAAAGAACAGTTTCACTACGTTTTTGGTGACGCTTGTTTTGCTGAGGTATAGTATAGTAGGCTCCGTCCGTCTTTCTATTTTACTCACTTTTTTCTCAATGCCATAGGTAACAATGTTTCGTAAACATGTGAACAATAAAAAAAACTGTCATTGGAATTAATCTGTCAACTGGCAGACGAGCGGTTTAGAGATGATAACAACCTAAAGTTGGTTCCAATGCATATCATCCACCCTGTATGTATATACATATATGTAGATATAACTCCCGACAATTATATAAGTTTATGAGCAAATTGCATTGCCCATACTATTCAAACTAAGTTTAGTATTCAATTATTACTTTTAATATTTTACTTGAATTGTAATATAATGTTCGTTCATTATTATGGTATTACGCAAAGATTCTTTTTAAATAACAAATATATTTTTCTTGGGTACTTCATTAATCTGTTGCATATGTCGTTCTGAAACATATGGACCACAATTCATATTAGCACTGATAAATGCTCTCAAATTCTAATTATTTCCTTTTATTACCCGCCCCAACAAAAGAAGATATGAAATATATCTGAACAAACCGCAAATATGCCACACACAAGAAAGGCAAAAATTCGTTAATGTTAAATGGTCTTGGCCGAGTTTTTGGCAATAAATGTCAATATATCATACACAAAGGAGTTAACCCACATAACCAGTAATTCAATCCCACAGCGACCTGAAAACGCATAACTACAAACATGCACACATGTTTAAATACCGAAATACACAACACACAGTTATTAATAAACATTAGGGTGGTTAAAAGCCTCTCCCGAGCTCAAAAATTAATAAAGTTATACACGGAAAAAAAGATCGTCCGGTTCAGAAAATTTTATCTTTACACTAATACTTGGCATGTTTCCGAGTCAAAAAAGAAGAGAATTGCAGCAAGGATACAATGTTTCATACATTTAAATTTGTGTCTCAAATACATGTTACTAGGGGACAAATTTTAATTTATTAGTTTTATGACTTTTTTCTTTCTGTGCCATCAGAATCTTTACAAACGTATTAACGAAAACTATACCTTTGAACACTTTTTATACCCTCCATCATAGGATGGGGGTATATTAACTTTGTCATTCCGTTTGTAACACATCGAAATATTGCTCTAAGACCCCATAAAGTATATATATTCTGGGTCGTGGTGAAATTCTGAGTCGATCTAAGCATGTCCGTCCGTCCGTCCGTCTGTTGAAATCACGCTAACTTCCGAACGAAACAAGCTATCGACATGAAACTTGGCACAAGTAGTTGTTATCGATGTAGGTCGGATGGTATTGAAAATGGGCCATATCGGTCCATTTTTACGTATAGCCCCCATATAAAGGGACCCTCAGATTTGGCTTGTAAAGCCCATAACAGAAGCATATTTCATCCGATCCGACTGAAATTTGGTACATGGTGTTGGTATATGGTCTCTAATAACCATGCAAAAATTGGTCCATATCGGTCCATAATTATATACAGCCCCATATAAACCGATCCCCAGATTTGGATTGCGGAGCCTACACGAGAAGCAAATTTCATCCGATCCGGCTGAAATTTGGTACATGGTGTTGATATATGGTCTCTAACAACCATGCATAAATTGGTCCACATCGATCCATAATTATATATAGCCCCCATATAAACCGATCGCCAGATTTGGCTTGCGGAGCCTTAAAGAGAAGAAAATTTCATCCGATCCGGCTGAAATTTGGTACATAATGATGGTATATAGTCTCTAACAACCATGCAAAAATTGGTCCATATCGGTCCTTAATTATATATAGCCCCCATATAAACCGATCCCCAGATTTGGCATGTGGAGCCTCTAAGAGAAGCATATTTCATCCGATCCGGCTGAAATTTGGTACATGGTGTTGGTATATGGTCTCTAACAATCATGCAAAAATTGGTCCACATCGGTCCATAATTATATATAACCCCCATATAAACCGATCCCCAGATTTGGCTAGCGGAGCCTCAAAGAGAAGCAAATTTCATCCGATCCGGCTGAAATTTGGTACATGATGTTGATATATGGTCTCTAACAACCATGCAAAAATTGGTCCACATCGATTCATAATTATATATAGCCTCCATATAAACCGATCCCCAGATTTGGCTTGCGAAGTCTCCAAGAGAAGCAAATTTCATCCAAGCCGGTTGTAATTTGGAACATGGCGTTAGTATATGATCTTTAATAACCGTGCCAGAATTGGTCCATATCGGTCCATAATTATATATAGCCCCCATATAAAACGTTCTCCAGATTTGACCTCCGGAGCCTCTTGGAGGAGCAAAATTCATCCGATCCGGTTCAAATTAGGAACGTTGTGTTAGTATATGGTCGCTAACAACCATACCAAAATTGGTACAATCATACAAAAATTGTACCATATCGGTTCATAATCATGGTTGCCACTAGAGCCAAAAATAATCTACCAAAATTTTATGTCTATAGAAAACTTTGTCAAAATTTTATTTCTATAGAAAATGTTGTCAGCATTTTATTTCTAGAGAAAATCTTGTTAAAATTTTATTCGGTTCATAATAAAATTTTCATCATTTTCAAAATCTTGTCAAAATTTTATTTCTATAGAAAATTTTGTTCAAATTTTATTCGGTTCATAATCATGGTTGCCACTCGAGCCAAAAATAATCTACCAAGATTTTATTTCTATAGAAAATTTTGTCAAAAGTTTATTTCTATAGAAAATTTTGTTAAAATTTTATTTCTGTAGAAATTTTTGTCAAAATTTTCTTTCTATAGAATATTTTGTCACAATTTTTATTTCTATAGAAAATTTTGTGAAAATTTTTTTTCTATAGAAAATTTTGTTAAAATTTTATTTCTGTAGAAAATTTTGTTAAAAGTTTATGTCTACTTTGTCAAACTGAATTATATACGTATTGGATCGATCTTTTTTGATTTAATATATACCACGTATGGACTTACATACAATTTAGAAGATGGTGTTAGGAGGTTTTAAGATACCTTGCCATCGGCAAGCGTTACCGCAACTTAAGTAATTCGATTGTGGATGGCAGTGTTTAGAAGAAGTTTCTACGCAATCCATGATGGAGGGTACATAAGCTTCGGCCTGGCCGAACTTACGGCCGTATATACTTGTTAGCTTTGTGATCAAGATACAAAAAGTCTGCAAATAAATAAAGATAAAGACTCTTCAATTATTGTTGAAGATTTCTACAGAATTTTTAAAGCTAAGTTGACCTCAGTACAATATTTTTATCCCCTCCACCATAAGATGGTGGGTACATTAACTTTGTCATTCCGTTTGTAACACATCGAAATATTGCTCTCAGACCCCATTAAGTATGTCACTCCGTTCGTCTGTTGAAATCACGCTAACTTCCGAACGAAACAAGCTATCGACTTGAAACTTGGCACAAGTAGTTGTTATGTAGGCCGGATGGTATTGCAAATGGGCCATGTCGGTGCCAACACCCAGAGAAGGAATATGATCACCTCAAACATGTTTTAAGAGCAAAATGTTATTTTTGGGTGGTGACCATGTAACATGGTTTTCGCAGCCATGTTATTTTATCGGAAATCATGTATCTGATTTCGGCAAGCAGGTTATATTTGACGAGAAAATAACATTTTAGTGACAAACATGTTACATGGTCACCGTACAAAAATAACATTTTGCTCTTAAAACATGTTTGAGGTGACCATATTCCTTCTCTGCGTGAATATAAACGGACCCCCAGATTTGGCTTGAGGAGCCTCTAAGAGAAGCATATTTCATCCGATCTGGCTGAAATTTGGTACATGGTGTTGGTATACAGTCTCTAGCAACCATGCAAATATTGGCTTACGACGGTCCATAATTATATATAGCCCCCATATAAACCGATCCCCAGATTTGGCTTGCGGAGCCTCAAAGAGAAGCAAATTTCATCCCATCCGGCTGAAATTTGGTACATGATGTTGGTATATAGTCTCTAGCAAACCATGCAAAAATTGGTCTACATCGGTTCATAATTATATTTAGCTCCTCAGACTTGGCTTGCGGAGCCTCTAAAAGAAGCAAATTTCATCCGATTCGGTTGAAATTTGGTACGTGGTGTTAGGTTAGGTGGCAGCCTGATGTATCAGGCTCACTTAGATTATTCAGTCCATTGTGATACCACATTGGTGAACTTCTCTCTTATCACTGAGTGCTGCCTGATTCCATGTTAAGCTCAATGAAAAGGGACCTCCTTTTTATAGCCGAGTCCAAACGGCGTTCCACAGTGCAGTGAAACCACTTAGAGAAGCTTTGAAACCCTCAGAAATGTCACCAGCATTACTGAGGTGGGATAATCCTCCGCTGAAAAACTTTTTGGTGTTCCGTCGAAGCGGGAATCCACGACCTTGTGTATACAAGGCGGGCATGCTAACCATTGCACCACGGTGGTGTTGGTATATGGTCTTTAAGAACCTTGCAGAAATTGGTCCACATCGGTCCATAATTATATAGAGCCCCCATATAAACCGACCTCAGATTTGGCTTGCGTAGCCTCAAAGAGAAGCAAATTTCATCCGACCCGGCTGAAATTTGCAACATGGTGGTGGTATATAGTCTTTAACAACAATGCGAAAATTGGTCCATATCGGTCCATAATTATATATAGCCCTTATAAAAACCGAATCCACATTTGACCTCCGGAGCCTCTTGGAGGAGCACAATACATCCGATCCGTTTTAAACTTGGTACATTTCGCTATCTTATGGCCGATAACAACCATGCCAAAATTGGTCCGTATCGATCTATATTGTATATAGCCCCAAAAATTGTATATTCCTATAGAGAATTTTGTCAGAATTTATTTCTGTAGAAACTATTGTCAAAATTTTATTTCAATAGACATGTTATGATATTTTGCAAAATCTTCCAAAACATCAAGAATTCTACCATCCTACCAAACAGTAAAAAATCTGTCATTTTTGGTAGACTTCAATTCTGGCTCTATAATTACCGCACAAAAGTTCATATCGGTTCGTAATTATTTCTTCCCTATATATACCGGTCAAGAACTGAATATATAGTTATTTAATCGACCTTTATTTTCACTACTATTCATATAAATTAATTGTGGATGCCCGTCTTTAGTAGAAGTTTCTAAACAATTGAGGGTACATAAGATTCGGCCGAACTTACGGCCGTATATACTTGTTTATGGCCATTGTAAACATAGAGTTAAGATGGTTATGATTTGGCGTCATACATATATATATATATATATATATATATATATATATATATATATATATATATATATATATATATATATATATATATATATATATATATATATATATATATATATATATATATATATATATATATATATATATATATATATATGACGCCAAATCATAACCATCTTAACTCTATGTTTACAATGGCCATGATTTTGCCATTACTAGTATTTTCTTCCGCTTTAGTTCATATTGCACTAGACACACATTCAGCAAATGATAGGATAGATAAACGGACATTTCTTATCCCAATGAAAACTTTGAACATTCATTGTCATTCATTTATAAACGATCCAACCTTATAAACAAATGTTCAAGGACCTTAAGGGTCGATGTTATTGGACAGCACATCATTAAAAGCATATTTATCTTTTGGTTGGCCATTCCTATAATTCATGTTTTAAGCTGAGGGGGAGGCAATATTTATACCATTTGTGGAGTATGAGAGTGGATGAAATATTGGAATAAACATATTTCCGCAGTAAATGACTTTGCCAATTATTGTGGTACAAGTGAAAGTAAGTTAACCTTCTTTTGAATTAAAGGGTGATACGGTCAAAATTTGGTCAATATAAACTTGACGTATTTCTTTCAATTTTGCATGTAAAAACCTGAACACCCCTCATTTTGATTGTGTGTGTGTGTAAAATGTTGCTCCTATTTTGGAACTCACTCTTCAGTTGTCGAAATGCCGTCCAAGCAAGAAGAGCAGCGTATCAAAATTTTGCTCGCGCATCGCGAAAATCCGAACTACTCGCACGCAAAGCTGGCAAAATCGCTAAAAGTTGCCAAATCAACCGTTACAAATGTAATTAAAGTGTTTGGGGAACGTTTGTCGACAGCCAGGAAGTCTGGATCGGGGGGAAATCGAAAACCGGAAGCCGCTGAGACGACAAAGAGTGTTGCCGGTAGTTTCAAGCGAAACCCTAACCTCTCTCTCCGAGATACCGCAAATAAGCTGGGTGTATCGTCTACAACCGTGCATCGAGCCAGACTATCGACTTACAAGAAGGTAGTGACTCCAAATCGCGATGATAAACAAAATACGACGGCCAAAGCGCGATCCCGGAGGCTGTACACGACGATGCTGACGAAGTTTGACTGCGTGGTAATGAACGACGAAACCTACGTCAAAGCCGACTACATGCAGCTTCCGGGACAGGAGTTTTATACGGCAAAAGGAAGAGGAAAGGTAGCAGATATTTTCAAGCACATAAAACTGTCAAAGTTCGCAAAGAAATATCTGGTTTGGCAAGCCATCTGTACCTGTGGCTTGAAAAGCAGCATTTTCATAGCTTCCGGGACTGTCAACCAAGAAATTTACGTGACAGAGTGTTTGAATAAACGTGGTTCCCAAGGACAAGAACCCTCCCAACACGCCAGAGCTCCGCCCAATTGAGAAATACTGGGCTATTGTCAAGCGGAACCTAAAGAAGACCAAAAAACTGCTAAGGACGAGCAGCAGTTCAAGGCAAACTGGCTTTCTGCGGCGAAGAAGGTGGACAAGGTGGCTGTACAAAATCTGATGGCAGGTGTCAAGCGTGAGGCCCGGCAATTCGGATTTGGAAAAGCGAAAGCCTAACTGAATATTTTTCCTGAATTTTATACTAATTGAACTTGAAAAAGAAATTTAATTTGATTTTTAAATAAACGATTTCACCGATTTACACGCGTTTTTCCTTGACTAAATTTTCACCGTATCACGCTTTATATATGGGAGCTATAAATATATATAAATCTGAACCGATGCTGATGATATTTGGCACACGTAGAGGGTGGTCAATTGGATTACTTTGTGGCAAATTTGACGCCGATCGTTTAGAAAATGAACGAAATCTGACCCCATTTATCGAAATCGGGATTTATATCTAAATTTGATCCGATTTCAATAATTCAATAACATTCGTCCCAGTACCAAAAAAACGCCACATACGAAATTTCATCAATATCGGTTAATAATTGCGACCGGAATACCGCTAACAACAAATACATGGACGGACGGACGGACACCAAGCGCTAGATCGGCTTAGGAGGTGATTCTGAGTCGATCGGTATATATTTTATGGGGTCTAAAATCAATATTTCTGGCAGGCACATTTTTTGGCAGATCAAACTTATTATACCCTGACACATAAAAACGACTTTATAGAAATGTTTATCGTCTTTTGGACAAGGAAAAAAACTTTATATCAGAGAAATGCGACATATATGCTAAGTAAAAACAAGTATATACGGTCGTAAGTTCGGCCTGGTCGAATCTTATGTACCCTCCACCATGGATTGCGTAGAAACTTCTATGAAAGACTAACATCCACAATCGTATTACTTGGGTTGTGGTATCTTAAAACTTCTTAACATCGTTTTCTAAATTGTGAGTTAGTCCATACGTGGTATATATTAGACAAAAAAGTTATGTATAGGTAAGTCTACAAATAATTACGAATCGACATGGACTTTTGCACGGTACGTAGAGAGCCACAATTGAAATATGGGGGTCGCTTATATGGTGGCTATATAGAATTATGAACTTGATATGAACCACTTTTTGTGTGATTGGGGATCGATATGGACCTACTTAGGTATGGTTGTTAACGGCCATATACTAGCACAATGTACCAAATTTCAACTGACTCGGATGAAATTTGCTCCTCCAAGAGGCTCCAAAACAAAAAATCTCGTGATCGGTTTATATGGGGGCTATATATGATTATGGACTGATATAGACCACTTTTGGCATGGTTGTTAAATATCATATACTACCACCACCAAATTTCAACCAGATTGGATGAATTTTGCTTCTCCAAAAGGCACCGGAGGTCAAATCTGGGGATCGGTTTATATGGGGGTTATATATAATTATGGACTGATATGAACCAAATCCTGCATGGTTGTTGGATACCATATACTAACATCACGTACCAAATTTCAACCGAATCGGATGAAATTTTCTTCTCTTAGAGGCAACGCAAGCCAAATCGGGGGATTGGTTTATATGGGGGCTATATGTAATTATGGACCGATGTGGACCAAATTTTGCGGTTGTTAGAGACCATATACTAACACCATGTACCAAATTTCAGCCGGATCGGATGAAATTTGCTTCCCTTAGAGCAATCGCAAGCCAAATTTGGGGGTCCGTGTATATGGGGGCTATACGTAAAAGTGGACCGATATGGCCCATTTGCAATACCAACCGACCTACATCAATAACAACTACTTGTGCCAAGTTTCAAGTCGATAGCTTTTTTCGTTCGGAAGTTAGCGTGATTTCAACAGACGGACAGACATGCTCAGATCGACTCAGAATTTCACCACGACCCAGAATATATACTTTATGGGGTCTTAGAGCAATATTTCGATGTGTTACAAACGAAATTACAAAGGTAATATATCCCCATCCTACGGTGGAGGGTATAAAAAAACGCATTCCCATTTTAAGGAAATGAAATCTTTGGCCTCACGACAATGTTTTTTGTAGTGTGCAAAAATGGACGGCCACTATGACCTGGTTTTTTGGTCGACTTTTCTATACGTAGTAAAACTTTGTAAAAATGGACAACAATTTAAAATTCCTATAATTTAAAATAACTATTGTTTTTCTCCGCCTAATAGTATTTTGTATGTTCTTATATCAAAAATGGCAGTATCACATTTCGACATTCCATCATGAATACAAATCGAAATGTGAATATTAAAGTTTTGTAATCGTTTCCGTTAAGAAACAAGGAAGTATTTTATTGTTTCCTGTTCGGCCCATGGCAACATTAGTTTAATCACTTTCTTTAAACCTTTTTTTATGTTTTGCTGATGTTTAAAAACAAAACAAAAAAACACAAAGCAATGAGTCTCATTTCTCTGTTGCTTTCGTTATTTGCCCGTTGATTTTCTTATTCTTCACTAAAGTTTTATTGGAAATACATTTGATTTTATTTGTGTGTGCAGGGCCACCCCTTCCACAAGGAAAATTGGCACTGGTTTGAAAAATCATTCAAAACAATAAACCGAGTAAAAATTGCTTTAATGAAACGTAACAATGGTAGGAACTGCAGTAGTAGCAACCATCCAATGAACCAACCAAAGAAAAAAGCAAACAAGTACATACGGCCGCAAGTTCGGCCAGGCCGAATCTTATGTACCCACCACCATGGATTGCGTAGAAACTTCTACGAAAGACTGTGATTTAGTCCATACATGTTATATATTAGACAAAAAAGTTATGTATAGTTAAGTCTACAAATAATTACGAATCGATATGAACTTTTTGTACGTAGAGAGCCAGAATTGAAATATGGGGGTCGCTTATATGGGGCTATATACAATTACGAACTTGATATGGACCAATTTTTGTGTGATTGGGGCACCGGAGGTCAAATATGGGGATCGGTTTATATGGGAGCTATATATAATTATGGACTGATAGGAACCAATTCCTGCATGGTTGTTGGATACCATATACTAATATCACGTACCAAATTTCAACCGAATGGCAAGAATTTTGCTCTTCCAAGGGGCTCTGGAGGTCAAATCTGGGGATCGGTTTATATGGGGCCTATATATAATTATGGACCGATATCGACCAATTTTGCATAGGAGTTTGAGGCCATATATTAACATCACATATATATGGGGGCTATATATAATTATGAACCGATGTGAACCAATTTTTGCATGGTTGTTATAGACCATATACTAACATCACGTACAAAATTTCAGCCGGATCGGATGAAATTTGCTTCTCTTAGCTGCCTCGCAAGCCAAATCGGGGGATCGGTTTATATGGGGGCTATATATAATTATGGACCCATGTCGACCAATTTTTGCATGGTTGTTAGAGACCATATACTAACACCATGTACCAAATTTCAGCCGGATCGGATGAAATTTGGTTCTCTTATGGGCCTCGCAAGCCAAATCGGGGGATCGGTTTATATGGGGGCTATATATAATTATGGACCGATGTGGACCAATTTTTGCATGGTTGTTAGAGACCATATACTAACATCATGTACCAAATTTCAGCCGGATCGGATGAAATTTGCTTCTCTTAGAAGCCTCGCAAGCCAAATTTTGGGGTCCGTTTATATGGGGGCTATACGTAAAAGTGGACCGATATGGCCCATTTGCAATACCATCCGACCTACATCAATAACAACTACTTGTGCCAAGTTTCAAGTCGATAGCTTGTTTCGTTCGGAAGTTAGCGTGATTTCAACAGACGGACGGACGGACGGACGGACATGCTCAGATCGACTCAGAATTTCACCACGACCCAGAATATATATACTTTATGGGGTCTTAGAGCAATATTTCGATGTGTTACAAACGGAATGACAAAGTTAATATACCCCCCATCCTATGGTGGTGGGTATAAAAATCAACCGTAAACTTTTTTTTAGTTCCCCAGCAATTCCAATGGATTTCACAAATCGAACGCAAAACAATTGTTTTTTATTGCATTAACTTTGGTTTTAGAGCTGGTTGTAGTCGCGGCAGTAGCGATGGTGTTTGGTTGGCTGGTTGGTGGCATTGTTTCCGTAATGGCATCCAGCATGCGTCTGTCTGCGAATGTAGGTGTGGGGTGGTCTCTACATGAAAGTATGCAACAACAGAAAAGGGCCCTTAGCACTTACGTTCTAGAGTTTTCTTTTTTCCCCTGTTTAGTCTAATTGTATTCTTTCATTTGGATTTGATTTCTTGTGTAGGGATAGATCGGACTCGGGTTTCAGATAACTTTGAAGTATTGAAAGTTATACCAATCTATATTAATTTTTCGATTGAAATTTATTGCCAATATCAATTAATGATAAAATGAATCAATCAAAAAGTTGATTGATTTTTGTCGCCAAATTAATTAAAATTTTGATTCAATTAAAACATTGAATGAATTTTATGTCAAAAACCAATTATTTTTTTATTGATTCAATCACACAAATTATTGATTCAAAATGGGTGATTGATTATATCATTTTCGTTATTGAAGACATTTCAAATTAAAAAAAAAAAAAAAAAAAAACAAGTAAATAAAGTAGAAATTCGGGCGGGGCCGACCATATCATACCCTAAACCACCCCTTCTGAATTAGTAAACATAAGCATTTGTGGGGTAACATATAGGTCTGGGAGATAAACCGCAGTTGCATATTTAAGAAAATTAAGGGGTACATGTCTATGGGTGCTTTGTGTCAATCTGACTATAGCTCATAGTCAATGTTGCCAGGGAAAATGTTCGGTTTACCCTACAAGGACAAAAAAAGTTCCCTACTTTCCTATACATTGCCAAACAATTTTCCCTACTATATTTTTCGTTAAATTTAAAAAATTTTACAAAACAAAAATGGTTCTAAGTACTTTATTATCATAAAACATGAATATGCAACGTATATAACTTAGAATATAAATTTGTATTACCACCACTGTTGCCACAGTTGGTAGAATTCTACCCAAATTAGTAATCTTTTTTGTTAAATCTCTATAAAAATAAAATTTTGGAAAAAGTTTCTATAAACAAATTTTTGTGAGAAATTTTTCTATAGAAATAAAATTTTGAGAAAAAATTCCACAGAAATAAAATTTTGAGAAAATTTTTATAGAAATAATATTTTGAAAAAAATTTCTATAGAAGTACAATTGTGACAAAATGTTTTATAGAAATAAAATGTTGACAAAATTCTCTACAGGAATAAAGTTTACCACATATTGTTAAAGATCAAGCCTTAGCGGCTTCTAATTTCCTCCTCTAGAGCCACCAAAATGTAAAAATTATTACAAATTGTGTTGAGTGAAAATGTCCTACATTGTGGCCCTACGTCCCTACAAGACGCTTAATATTAGAAAAACCCTACTAGGCTAGACTCAGGAGGTGATTCTGAGTCGATCGGTATATATTTTATGGGGTCTAAAATCAATATTTCTGGTAGGCACATTTTTTGGCCGATCAAACTTATTATACCCTGACCACTATGTGGTTTAGGGTATAAAAACAAGTAAAGAAAGTCGGGTGGGGCCGACCATATCATACCCTAAACCACCCCTTATGAATTAGTAAACATAAGCATTTTTGGGTTAACATTGGTATAGGTTTGAGACATAACCCGCATTTCCATATTTAAAAACATTAAGAGGTCCATTTTTATGGGAGTTTTGTCACAATCTAAGTAGAAATGTCTGATATTGTATATAGTTGTAGCTATAGCTTATTTTGCACCTATAGGGTTAGTATACAACTAATGTTGAGTCCATTATTACCGAGTATATACGGCTGTAAGTTTGGTCAGGCCGAATCTTATGTACCTTCCACCATGGATTGCGTAGAAACTTCTATTAAAGACTGTCATACACAATTGAATTACTTCGGTTGCGGCCAATGGCAAGGCATCTTAAAACTTCTTAACATCATCATCATCATTTAAGTTGTGAGTTAGTCCATGCGGTATATACTAGGCAAACCAAAGGCCGAATAAATACGTATATATTCAGTTCTTGACCGGTATATATAGGGAAGAAATAATTACGAACCGATATGAACACTTGTGCGGTAATTATAAAGCCAGAATTGAAATATGGGGGTCGCTTTATATGGGGGCTATATACAATTATGAACACGAGTCTACCAAAAATGACAGATTTTTTACTGTTTGATACACGCACAGAAAAAACATGTTTGAACATGGTTGCCGCATCCATTTAATGCTTATCTAGAGTATGTAATTGTCGCGAAAACCATGTATTTTTACTTTGTAAAAATAATTTTCGAGCAGAGAAAAATATATGTTGGCAATAAGCATTTAAATGGTTCTCAAATGCCGCAAACATGTTCTATTATTTAAATTATAGAAAATTATGTACCTGACCATTAAATTTTTTATAGATTACGTATAGACATGTCTAGAACCATTACATGGCCATAGAGACCATGTACATTGTTTTCGTGACCATTTAATTTATTTGCAGCGAAAAGAATTTTATAAAAATATTGAGCAGGCACCCATCATTTTCATTTTGCGCGTCAGTCGTGTGTTGATTGTTTCTTGGAATGGACGGAGAATACGAAAATACTGTGTTTTGTGCTAATTTATTTATTAAGAAGTGGCACATGGTTTTATGTGAACACAAAAATGGAAGCGTAATTGGAAAAATTTACCTGGTTTTTGTTCTGCATTTTGCTTATGGTATAATTTATTTATTTGCAGTTACGTGATCAGGGTTGGCCTGTCACAAACTGTGACTTTTGCGACATACGTTTGCGACGGTATAATACGTATGTCGCAAAAGTCGTAAACCTACTGTAGAAAACCAAATTTTGAATAGAAGAAATCCTGAACATTTTTTAATTTAGTTTGACAGCATTTGCTGTGAGTTTCTGCAGAAATTTGTGAAAGTTTTCCCATGGTCAATCCTATTTTCTTAGGTGGTATCGAAATTCCGTTAGTTAGTGTGTAACATACCTTGGAGTTATATTGGACAGGATACTGAACTTAAAGCTAAGAAAGGACGAGAAAATCCACGGTTACCCTGTACTCGTGCAAAAGGCAATAGGGAAAATGTGGGTCTAAAACCGAAAATTGTGAACATTCCTAAGAATTGAAACTTCTTCGCACCTACCATCGTCTTGGATATCATCGAATTCGCTGCCTAGCCGACGCGACTAAAGTATTTTCAGTTTGCGACGTTTGTTACTTTTTCTACATTTACGACGCGTATGTGACGTTTACGACGTTTACAACTTTGCGACAGTCGCAAACCTAAAAAAGTTTGATACAGACCATCTCTGTACGTGATGCCTGCGTTGGTACATTTGATGGGCACGAAGTATATATGGAATGATTACTTATCGTTGAAATTGAACCAAAATAGAATATGTACAAATATTTGATGTTTGCTTGCACGACATTATAAATACAAATAAACAATTAATTAGTTTATAAATAAATAAAAACAAATAAATAAAATTAATTTTGTGTATTCTTTCCTCAAGTGGCGTCCCTTTTTCGACGACGAAAAAGTTTTTTCATAAAGAACAAAACATATTAGTTTGTGACCATGTTCTTTTAACTGGAAGAAAACCATTTTAGATCGTAACCATTTTATTTTGATCCAAACAAAATTCTTTTTATCAATATAATAAAATTTTAGTTGACGACAATTTTATTTTTCGTAGAACCATGTTCACTGAGCCAACATGGTTGCAGGTGAAAATGTTACATGGTCGCCGCAAAAATAGCTCCTTTTATTATTTTGCTCTTCGAATATGATTGTGACAATCATGTTTCTTCTCTGCGTGTAGATTGGTAGAATTCTTGATGTTTTGGAAGATTTTGCAAAATATTCCTCTCTAACTAAGAGAAGCTTCATAAATTTTCTATAGAAATAAAATTTTGACAAAATTTTATACAGAAATAAAATTTTGAAAATATTTTCTATAGGAATAAAATTTTGAGAAAATTTTCTATAGAAATACATTTTTAACAAAATTTTCTATAGAGATTATGTTTTGACAAATTTTCCAAAGAAATAAAATGTTGACAAAATTTTCTATAGAAATATAAAATTTGACAACATTTTCTATGGCAATTAAATTATGGCTATATAATATTGGACCGATGTGGACCAATTTTTGTATGGTTGTTACAGACCATATACTAACATCATGTACCAAATTTCAGCCGGATCGGATGAAACTTTCTTCTCTTAGAGGCTTCGCAAGTAAAATCTGGGGATCGGTTTATATGGGGACTATATATAATTATGAACCGATGTGGACCAGTTTTTGCATGGTTGTTAGAGACAATGTACCAACGCCATGTTCCAAATTTCAGGCGGATCGGATGAAATTTGCTTTTCTTTGAGGCTCCGCAAGCAAAATCTGGGGATCGGTTTATATGGGGGCTATATATAATTATGAACCGATGTGGACCAGTTTTTGCATGGTTGTTAGAGACAATATACCAACGCCATGTTCCAAATTTCAGGCGGATCGGATGAAATTTTCTTTTCTTTGAGGCTCCGCAAGCCAAATCTGGGGATCGGTTTATTTAGGGGCTATTTATAATTATGGAACGATGTGGACCAATTTTCACATGGTTGTTAGAGACCATATACCAACATCATGTACCAAATTTCAGCCGGATCGGATAAAGTTTGCTTCTCTTTGAGGCTCCGCACACCAATGTGGGGATCGGTTTATATTGGGGCTATATATAATTATAAACCGATGTGGACCAATTTTTGCATGTTTGTTAGAGACTATATATCAACGCCATGTTCCAAATTTCTGGCGGATCGGATGAAATTTACCTCTCTTTGAGGCTCCGCAAGCCAAATCTGGGGATCGGTTTATTTTGGGGCTATATATGATTATGGACCGATGAGGACAAATTTTTGCATGGTTTTTAGAGGCCATATACCAGATCGGATATGCAAGCAAATCTGAGGGTCCGTTTATATGGGGGCTATACGTAAAAGTGATCCGATAGTTGCAATACCAACCGACCTACATCAATAAGAACTACTTGTACCAAGTTTCAAGTCGATAGCTTGTGTCGTTCGGAAGTTAGCGTCAACAGACGAACGTGGCTAGACTGACTCAGAATTTCACCACAACCCAGATAATATATACTTTTTGGGGTCTGAGAGCTATATTTCGATGTGTTACAAACGGAATGAAGTTGCTCACTTAATGTGGGTAATAAATCTAAATTCATAAAAATCGGTAAATATTATTATATAAGATTTATTTGTAAGTCTAAATACGATCGGATAATACATAAAAATTCGAAACTTGAGTAACATTGGATAATAAATAAGAGTATTATGGTCAATTTTGGGAAAATCGGACGATACATAAATATGGGAGCTATAGCTAAATGTGAACCGATTTCGATGAATTTGTGCACATATAGTAAATACCATAGAAAATTATATCTGGCCAAATTCGAGTAAGATTGGTTGATAAATAAGGGATTTATGGCCAAATTTGGGAAAATCAGGCGATACATATATATGGGAGCTATATCTAAATCTGAACCGATTTCCATGATTTTTCGTACACATAGTAAGAACTATAGAATATTAGAGTACGCCAACTTTGAGTAAGATTGGTTGATAAATAAGGGGTTTATAGCCAAATTTGGGAATATCGGGCGATACAAATATATGGGAGGTATAGCTAAATCTTGACCGATTTCGATGGTTTTTTACACATATAGTAAGTGCTATAGAAAATTAGATTTGGCAAAATTTGATTAAGATCGGTTGATAAATAGGGGATTTATGGCCAAATTTGTGAAAATCGGGCGATACATATATATGGGAGCTATACCTAAATATGAACCGATTTCGATAAAATTTAGCATACTAAAACAGCGGTGAATTAGATTACTCAGTGGCAAATTTAACGCTGATTGGTTAATAAATGAGCGCAATCTGACCCCATTTATCGAAATCGGGCTTTACATAACAGGTTGGCTGATAAGTCCCCGGTCTGACACATAGATGGCTCGCTAGCATTAAATGCATATTATTTTTATATAGTACCACCCTTGAAATGATTCGTGTCAAAATTTGAGTCAATTAGTTTGTGAGATAGTCTTTTGTGAAGCAACTTTTGTTATTGTGAAAAAAAATGGAAAAAAAGGAATTTCGTGTTTTGTTAAAATACTGTTTTCTGTAGGGAAAAAATACGGGGGAAACAAAAACTTGGCTTGATAATGAGTTTCCGGACTCTGCCCCAGGGAAATCAAGTCGGTAACCACCGAAAAGTTGGTTACCGACGACTTAAAGATATCAAAGGAACGTGTTGGTCATATCATTCATCACTATGTGGATATGCGGAAGCTCTGTGCAAAATGGTTGCCGCGTGAGCGCACATTTGACCAAAAACAACAACGTGTTGATGATTCTGAGCGGTGTTTGCATCTGTTAACTCGTAATACACCCGAGTTTTTCCGTCGATATGTGACAATGGATGAAACATGGCTCCATCACTACACTCCTGAGTCCAATCGACTGTCGGCTGAGTAGACAGCGACCGGTGAACCGTCTCCGAAGCGTGGAAAGACTCAAAAGTCCGCTGGCAAAGTAATGGCCTCTGTTTTTTGGGATACGCATGGAATAATTTTTATCGATTATCTTGAGAAGGGAAAAACCATCAACAGTGACTATTATATGGCGTTATTGGAGCGTTTGAAGGTCGAAATCGCGGCAAAACGGCCCCATATAAAGAAGAAAAATTGGGCTTCGAATTGCTTCCCCACCCACCGTATTCTCCAGATCTGGCCCCAGCGATTTTTTCTTGGTCTCAGACCTCAAAAGAATGCTCGCAGTGAAAAAATTTGGCTGCAATGAAGAGGTTATCGCCGAAACTGAGTCCCATTTGGAGGCAAAACCGAAGGAGTACTACCAAAATGGTATCAGGTCGTTATAATCGTTGTATCGCTCTTGAAGGGAACTATGTTGAATAATAAAAACGAATTTAGACAAAAAAAATGTATTTTTCTTTGTTACACCGGGGACTTATCAGCCAACCTGTTATATATGGGAGCTATATCTAAATTTGATCCGATTTCTTCCAAATTCAATAGCGTTCGTCCTTGTGCCAGAAAAACGCCGTATACCAAATTTCATTTCAAAATCGGTTATTAATTGCGACCGGAATCCTGCGAACAACAAATCCATGGACAGACAGACGGACGGACACCAAGGGCTAGATCGACTCAGGATGTGATTCTGAGTCGATCGGTATATATTTTATGGGGTCTAAAATCAACATTTCTGGTAGGCACATTTTTTGGCAGATCAAAGTTATTATACCCTGACCACTATATGGTTTAGGGTATAATGATTGAATCCGCGATTTTTGTGATTGAAAAAAAAAAATGTGTACTTAGCATAATTTGAGCCGAGTCTGAATTTGGAAATTGAAGTTGTCGTTAACACGTTTTTAAACGACTTTAATAACACATGAAGAAACAAGTATATACGGCCGTAAGTTCGGCCAGGCCGAATCTTATGTACCCTCCACCATGGATTGCGTAGAAACTTCTACGAAAGACTGTCATCCACAATCGAATTACTTGGGTTGTGGTATCTTAAAACTTCTTAACATCGTTTTCTAAATTGCGACTTAGTCCATACATGGTAGAGAGCCAGAATTGAAATATGGGGGTCGCTTATATGGGGGCTATATACAATTATAAACTTGATATGGACCAATTTTTGTGTGATTGGGGATCGATTTATCTGAGGGCTATATATAACTATAGACCGATATGGCCCTACCGATATGGCCGTTAACAACCATGCTTATACTAGCATAATGTACCAAATTTCACCTGACTCGGATGAAATTTGCTCCTCCAAGAGGTTCCACAACTAAATCTCGGGATCGGTTTATATGGAGGCTATATATTATTATGGACTGATATGGACCACGTACCAAATTTCAACCAGATCGGATGAATTTTGCTTCTCCAAAAGGCACCGGAGGTCAAATTTGGGGATCGGTTTATATTATAATTATGGACTGATATGAACCAATTCCTGCATGGTTGTTGGATACCATATACTAACATCACGTACCAAATTTTAACTGACTCGGATGAAATTTGCTCCTCCAAGTGGCTCCAAAACCAAATCTCGGGATCGGTTTATATGGGGGCTATATATGATTATGGACCGATATTGACCACTTTTGGCATGGTTGTTAAATATCATGTACTAACATCACGTACCAAATTTCAACCGAATCGGGTGAATTTTGCTCTTCCAAGGGGCTCAGGAGGTCAAATCTGTGAATCGGTTTATATGGGGGCTATATATAATTATGGACCGATTTCGACCAATTTTTGCATGGGTGTTTGAGGCCACATATTAATACCACGTACCAAATTTCAACTGAATCAGATGAATTTTGGTCTTCCAAGAGGCTCAGGAGGTCAAATCTGGTGATCGGTTTATATGGGGGCTATATATAATTATTGACCGATGTGGACCAATTTGTGCATGGTTGTTAGAGACCATATACTAACACCATGTACCAAATTTCAGCCGGATCGGATGAAATTTGCTTCTCTTAGAGGCCTCGCAAGCAAATCGGGGGATCGGTTTATATGGGGGCTATATATAATTATGGACCGATGTGGACCAATTATTGCATGATTGTTAGAGATCATATGCTAACACCATGTACCAAATTTCAGCCAGATCGGATGAAATTTGCTTCTCTTAGAAGCCTCGCAAGCCAAATTTGGGGGTCCGTTTATATGGGGGCTATACGTAAATGTGGACCGATATGGCCCATTTGCAATACCATCCGACCAACATCAATAGCAACTACTTGTGCCAAGTTTCAAGTCTATAGCTTTTTTCGTTCGGAAGTTAGCGTAATTTCAACAAACGGACGGACGGACGGACGGACATGCTCAGATCGACTCAGAGTTTCACCACGACCCAGAATATATATGCTTTATGGGGTCTTAGAGCAATATTTCGATGTATTACAAACGGAATGACAAAGTTAATATACCCCCCATCCTATGGTGGAGGGTATAAAAAGGTAAATGATCGAATAAATTAAAATTTGTTTTCAAGTAAGCAAAACTCAAATTTAGAAGAGAATTGTATCTTGAAAGTATAGGTGCTTCAATTCTCCTCTTCTTTGACTAGGTATCAATACCTAAATTATTAGTGTAGACACAAAATCTTTTAAAACGGACATGCTATTTTTCAGTGTGCACGCGAGGAGCGACCATCGGCCGTCATGACATCCCACACCATTACCATCGGCAGCGCCAATGGTGGAATCAGGTTTAGCAATGCGATGAATAATTTCATTTATGTACATCATTTCGAGTATAACAAAATTTATAGCAAGAATGAAATACGTCGTACGAAAGTTGAACTAAATTAAACTCCACATTTTCAGATTTCCATAAAGCGTTGTTGAAACCATGAAATGTGCCAGGGTTATTTTTAACTATAAGTCACCGGGTATGAAGAAAAATGAACTTATAGTTCATTTTTATAGTAAAAAACAAAATTATTGGCGGCAAATCATGACCATTTTAACCATACATTACACTCTAAAAATAGTTTACTTGGATCCAAAGATTTTGACCTTCCCCTAAGAATTTTAGTATTGATTCCGAGCCAAAGATGCGAATTCTTTAAAATAATGACATTTTTTAGCGACCCATCTGGGTTTAAATCTAGGATCAATAAAATTAAAATTAGGATACAGATCTCATTTACCGAATTTCCATTCTGTTTTTGCGGTATATTTATAGAGCTATTGATGTACAAACAAATGCCAGAGTAAAAATCCAAATTATAACGGATACTTCAAAGTAAAAAATGTTTTATTAATTTAAAAACAACTTTAAACCGATGCTAAATTCTGAAAATAAGTCTTAGCCTATATTTGAAGCGTTTTTATCTTAAATCTAAACATTAAATATTTCAGTTAATTTAAGGACAATTTCTTTAAATCAAAAATGTGTTTCTTTACTTTAAGGAAAATTTACCTTAGTTCAAAGACATGCGACTTTAACGAAGGGATGCAAATTTACAAAATGAACACAATTTTTGAAGCAACGATTATGAACTTTATTTTAATTGAAATTTCATTATTTTAAATAAATTTGTCTTTAATACTTTGTAAATTGCACATCCTCAAATTTTAACGCTTGTGTGAAACGTTTGTCCTCAAATATTTTCAAAAATTTGCCATTTTTCTAGAATAGATTTATCATTTTTGTCGACAAAATTTGAATAATTTCTACCATTTCATTAATTCTTACTCTGTTTTTAACCTTTTTAAAAGAAACAAGTATATACGGCCGTAAGTTCGGCCCGGCCAAATCTTAAATACCCACCACCATGAATCAAATGTTAGGGTTTCCTTTAAAATTTCAGGGGGGTTTGAGGACAAATCAAGCAGAACAGTTCAACCAATACACTTCCCGGAGATAAATTTAAAGATTTTACCTATGATGACTATATCGGATTCTGGATTTGTAAGAACCATTTTTGTTTGAGTTTTAGAGGAATCATTATCTCTTGTAAGTGTGCAAGAAAATTATAAGATAACGTCTTGATTTGAAATCTTAAATCTGTAGATTTTCACCGGAGAAGTAAAATATGGAAATTTTACATTGAGTTTCAAGCAATTTCCATGATCGGTGCGCCTTCCATACCCTCAAGAAGTGAAATCGGTCTATATGGAGGCATTATCAAATGGACCGATAAAAACTTATTCCGATACACGTTCTTGTGGGCCTAAAATACCAGAATATTTACAATTTCAGGCAAAGCGGATAAAGACTACGGTTTCTAGAAACCCAAGGAGTTAAATCGGGAGATCGTTCTTATGGGGGCTATACTAAAATATGGACCGATACTCGCCGTTTTCAGCACACCTCTTTATGGCCCGAAAATACCTCTAGATTTCCAATTTCAGGCCAATTGGATAAAAATTACGGTTTCTATAAGACCAAGACCCCAAATCGGGAGGTCGGTTTATATGGGGACCATACCAAAACATGGACTGATGCTCACCATTTTTGGCACACCTCTTTATGGTTCTAAAATACCTCTAGATTTCGAATTTCAGGTAAATTGAATAAAATCTGTGGATTGTAGAAGCCCAAGAAGTAAAATCGGGAGATCGGTCTATATGGGGGCTATAACAAAACATGGACCGATAATCACCATTTTTGGCATACCTCTTTATGGTCACAAAATACCTCTAGATTTAAAATGTCAGGCAAGTTGGATAAAAACTACGGTTTCTATAAGCCCAAAACCAAAATCAGGAGGTCAGTTTATATGGGGACCATACCAAAACATGGACCGATACTCAACATTTTCGGCACACCTCTTTATGATCCTAAAATACTTCTAGATTTCCCATTTCAGGAAAACTGGATAAAAACTGCGGTTTCTATAAGCCCAAGAAGTAAAATCGGGAGATCGGTCTGTATGGGGGCTATACCAAAACATGGACCGATACTCACCATTTTTGGCACACCTCTTTATGGTCCTAAAATACCTCTAGATTTGCAATTTCAGGCAAATTGAATAAAAACTACGATTTCTATAAGCCCAAGACCCCAAATCGGGAGGTCGATTTATATGAGGACTATATCAAAACCTGGACCGATATAGCCCATCTTCGAACTTGACCTGCCAGCAGACAAAAGACGAGTTTGTGCAAAATGTCAGCACGATTGCTTCATTATTGAAGACTGTAGCGTGATTACAACAGACAGACAGACGGACATGGTTATATCGTCATAGAATTTCTCCCTGATCAAGAATATATATACTTTATATATAATCGGAAATCGATATTTCGATGTGTTACAAACGGAATGATAAATTTATTATACCCCCGTCACCATTCTATGGTGGTGTGTATAAAAAAAGTTAAAATTACGCACTGAAATAAGAAAAAATCGAGTTATAAACAAGTATATACGGCCGTAAGTTCGGCTAGGCCGAAGCTTATGTACCCTCCACCGTGGATTGTGTAGAAACTTCAACTGAAGACTGTCATCAACAATCGAATTACTTGGGTTGCGGTAACACTTGCCGATGGCAAGGTATCTTAAAACTTCCTAACACCGTAATATATACCACATAGTCCATACGTGGTATATATTAAACTAAAAATATTAAATAAATACGTATATAATTAAGTTTAAAGTTTCTATAGAAATAACAATTTGACAAAATAAAATTTTGACAACATTTTCTATAAAAGTAAAATTTGGAAAAAAAACTTCTATAGAAATAAAATTTTGACAAAATTTTCTTTAGAAATACAATTTTGACAAAATTTTCTATAGAAATTTTGACAAACATTTTCTATAGAAATAAAATTTTGACAATGTTTTCTATAAAAATAAAATTTTGGTGGATTATTTTTGGCTCGAGTGGCAACCATGAATATGAACCGATATGGACCAATTTTTGTGTGATTGGGGATCGGATATATATAACTATAGGCCGATATGAACCAATTTTGGCATAGATATTAGCGGCCTTATATTAACACCACGTTGCAAATTTCAACCGGATCGGATGAATTTTGCTCCTCCAAGAGACTCCGGAGATCAGATCTAGTGAACGGTTTATATGGGGACTATATATAATTATGGACCGATATGGACCAATTATTGCCTGTTTGTTAGAGACCACATTCTAACACCATGTTCCAAATTTCAACGGGATCGGATGAATTTTGCTCCTCCAAGAGCCTCCGGAGGACAAATCTGGGAATCTATTTATATGGGGGCTATATATAATTATGGACCGATGTGGACCAATTTTTGCATGGTCATTAGAGAGCATATACCAATACCAGGTACCAAATTTCAGCCGGATCGGATGAAATTTGGTTCTCTTAGAGGCTCCGCCAGCCAAATCGGGGGATCGGTTTATATGGGGGCTATATGCAATTGTAGACCGATGTGGACCAATTTTTGCCTGGTTGTTAGAGACCATATACTAACACCATGTACAAAATGTCAGCCGGATTGGATTAAATTTGCTTCTCTTAAAGCAATCGCAAGCCAAATTTGGGGGTCCGTCTATATGGGGGCTATACGTAAAAGTGGACTGATATGGACCAATTTTTGCGTGGTTGTTAGAGACCATATACTAACACCATGTACCTAATTTCAGCCGGATTGGATGAAATTTGCTTCTCTTAGATGGTCTGCAAGCCAAATTTGGGGGTCCGTTTGTATGGTGGCTATACGTAAAAATGGACCGATAGGGCCCATTTGCAATACCATCCCGACCTACATCAATAACAACTACTTGTGCCAAGTTTCAAGTCGATAACTTGTTTCGTTCGGAAGTTAGCGTGATTTCAACAGACTGACGGACGGACATGCTCAGATCGACTCAGAATTTCACCACGACCCAGAATATATGTACTTTATGGGGTCTTAGAGCAATATTTCGATGTGTTACAAACGGAATGACAAAGTTAATATACCCCCATCCTATGGTGGAGGATATAAAAATTGAATTAAAAGAACTTCCAGCGTAGTTAAAAAGAAGAACACCCTTGGGAGGACATTTTTGGAAGTGCACGCAAATTGGAGAGAAACTATGGCTTCTGAGGTTATATGAGTGCAAATCTGGCGAAAGATATATATACGAGTAATATTTAAATCTGAACCGATTTCACTAAATTCGGCATGCATAAGAATGTTGATTTAACTCCACGTGCACAATTTCACTTGGACTAAAACTGCGACCTAGACTTTGATCACAAAACTGTGTTCGCAGATAGACAGACGGACGGGCAGACGGACATGGCTATATCGACTCAGTGGAACACCCTGATCATTATATCAAATGATATCATGTGTCTACGTCGTCTCCTTCTGGGTGTTGGAAACATAATATATGCACTAACTTATAATATTATTATAATACCCTGTTCCACAGTGTGGCGCAGGTTATAATACCCAGCAAAAAAAATGGAAATTCTTCCAAAGGCACAACTTTAAAAGCACTTCCAGAAGATGCACTCCCAATGATGATCTTTATTTTAGCTACCCAGGAAGTTCTTTTAATTCAATTTTTTATAACTTGGTTTTTTCATACTTTTAATGGGTAATTTTAACTTTTTTTGTTTCAACGAGGTTAAAAGCAGAGTAAGAATTCATAAAATGGTACAAATCATATAAATTTTGTCGAAAAAAATGACAAATCAAATCTGAGAAAATTGTGAATTTTTGCAAATATTTGAGGTCTAACGTTTCCGACAAGCGTCAGAATCCATTAAAAATTATAAAAATTATTTATTTGACAAAATATCACAGAATTTTTTAATTTACATCCAAAACATTGAATTCGGACCACATCTAAAGAAGTGATGCAAATTCAGTGCATCGGCTGTTGAAATGGAGAACTTCCGTCCTGTGACAAGCCCATGTTAAATTCATCGCTTCTGCGTCAATTTTGCACCACTTCCGGATCCAAAAAGAACATTTTCATTACTTTTTTTTTTGCTGGGTATGAAAATTATTTATTTGGTAATATATCACACTTTTTTTGCTGGGTGCTTGCATCTAATTTGCAGTGAAACCTCTCAAACTTGGACAATCTCTCCTCTCAAACTTGGAAACCTATCGACAGTTGACGTTAGACATGTGCTATACTAGGGGTATGGTAAAACTAGGCAAATGTTTGACCAAAATGATACCCTTTTTAGAAAATAAGTACTCCTAAAATATTTGCCTAGTGTGGCCGTACAGTAACACATAAAATGAATTTCTCATAACTGAATACCTATCATATGTGAACAAAATTTTGGCGAAATCGGATCTTATTAGATCTCAGAAGTGAGACCGATCTAATAAACAGATAGGGTTAGTTATAGCAGCAGATATTGTCAGATCTTATATATAATCTGTCTATATATCTGACGGTATCTATGCGATGCTTATATACATATCCCTTAATACCTACCAATACTCGGTTCCCCTATACATCCAACTCGGTTATAAGGCAATTGCTTTTAAGCCATAACTAAGAAAAAAGTGGCAGAGTGGTCTTCTTCACTACCTCACGGACTGTAAGTGAGCAAATGTTTGTTAACTATTTAACTAACCATGCAACATTGGCAACAACAACAAGTACAGCAATAGCAACACTAACATTACCACGTCTACCGCCAGCAACAATAACAACAAGAATAACAATGCTCGTAAAAAAAGCAGAGCATCAAGAAAAGGAACAATGCGCATTCAGAAAACATCAAAGGATCACAAATGTACTGCAAGGACTACAACCACCTCCGAGCAATTGTAGCAAGCAACCATTTGCCTCGGTATTAGTACCAGTCATTGGTAGTGAATCGTTTTTTTTTTCTCTTTCACAATGCAAAAAAAGGACTTTTAAAAAAAGTGAACACCATAAAATCTGTGTGTTTTTCCCTTTCGATTTAGAAAACAGGTTTTTGCGTGATTATTTCCTGGAGTGAAATAGAGAATCATCAACAAGAACAAAAAAAGGACTAAACTACTGGAAACTCTTAATTTTAACCCAAAGTCACAGGCAAGCCAATGTGATTGTTATGGTTATGAGAAACGGCAAACATTGTTGCGATTTCAACCAGTTTCCTTTTTGTAGCGAAAACACACTGAGCATAAACCACAGAGCAAATGGTATCATTCCGATTCGTTTATCCCTATGTTATTGACCAAAAATTGTTGGGATTTAAGTTTTTTCTTAAGTTTTTGTATTGGGAGTTCCAGAAAAAAGGATTTTCGTTGGTAATAGGCTTAGGATTGCAATTACAAAACAAAAAATGTAACATATATGGCAAAACGTGACTTGTTGCGAAGATATATTAGAAGATATATGACTTACGATCATTTGACATGACTTAGGATCAGAGAATGAAGCCGACCCATTTTTGTCGGTGGCGGCTGGCACAAATTTTTTGCCACCGGTGGCATGACTGCTAAGCCGGTATAAATTTGTCTATTCGGCGGCGGACAATTATCGATTATAAAACCAATTTGAAGTTATGGGAATGGTAATGACATTAGTTGTACAACCAATCTTACAATCACGTTAAAAGTTATTAATTTTATAAAATTTTATTAAAATTATTATAGCAACTTTATACTGATGGAGTTTGGGTGGAAAGTTTAACATTTTGACAATAAATACAACAATCATTAATACATTTTTTTTATTTAAATCAATATTTGTGGATACGAGGGCAATTCGGAAACTTCTTAGCCTAGAACAAAAACCGCGATATAAACAGACAAAAGTTAAGTGTTTTGGAAACTTTCATCTCTGTTATGAACACATGTTAAATTTTGTTTGATCTGGCAACTCCTTCATATAGAAACAGGTGTTCAAAAAAGACGCATCCACAATTTTTTTGCAATGGAAAAATTAGAAATGCGTGCTGTCATTAAATATTTACATAAAAAAGGTTTATCGGACAAGAAATTCATAATGATGTGGTGAATGTGTTAGGTGAAAATGCTCCTTCATATGCAACAGTAAAAAATTGCTGAATTTAAACGTGGTCATACAAACATTGAAGATGAACCACGTAGTGGACGTCCAAAACCAGCAACAGCAACAGAAATTGTACCCAAAGTGCATGATATGGTATTAAATGATCGACGAATAAAAGTGCGTGAAATTGCTAATATCATGGGCATCTCAAATGATCGAGTCCATTTAATTTTGCATCAAGAACTACAGATGAAAAAGCTTTCTGCAAGATAGCTGCCGCATTTGTTAACAGTCGATCAAAAACGCATAAGAATGAACATTTCTCAAGCTTGTTTGGATCGTTTTAAGCGAAATAAAATGAGACATGGATCCACCACCATACTCCAGAGACAAAAGAACAATCCAAACAATGGACCGAAGCTGCAGGAAGTGTCCCAAAGAAGGCAAAAACAATTAAATCGGCTGGTAAGGTTATGGCAACCGTTTTTTGGGACTTCAAAGGTATTTTCTTGATTGACTATATGCAAAAGGTTAAAACAATAAATTCAGAGTACTATTGCAACCTTTTGAATCAATTAAATGTACAAATTCGAGAAAAAGTCCTGGCTTAAAACATCAAAAAAATAATTTTTCATAAAGACAACGCACCAGCACACAAGAGTGGCTAAAACCAACGAATTAAAGTACGAGTTGCTTGACCACCCACCTTATTCTCCTGATTTAGCTCCCAGTGACTTTTACTTGTTCCCAAATCTAAACAAATTCCTTGCTGGTAAGCGTTTTACCTCAACTGAAGATGCAATTACAGTTGTAAACCACTATTTTGAAGACCTTGAGAAAAACTATTTTAATCGAGGGATATAATTGCTAGAAAAGCATTGGACTAAGTGTATTGAAGTTTCAGGCGATTATATTGAAAAATAACAAGTATATACGGCCATAAGTATGTACCCTGCACCATGGATTGCGTAGAAATTTCTATTGAAGCCTGTCATCCACAATCGAATTACTTGGGTTGCGGTAACACTTGCCGATGGCAAGGTATCTTAAAACTTCCTAACACCGTCTTCTAAATTGCAAGGTAGTCCAAATGTGGTATATATTAAACTAAAAAAGGCCGATTAAATACGTATATAATTATGTTTGCAAAATTTTCTATAGAAATTAAATTTTGATAAAAGTTTCTATAGAAATAAAATTTTGACAACATTTTCTATAGAAGTAAAATTTGGAGAAAATTTTCTATAGAAATAAAATTTTAACAAAATTTTCCATAAAAATAAAATTTTGACAAAATTTTCAATAGAAATAATATTTTGATAAAATTTTCTATAGAAATAAAATTTTGACAAAATTTTCAATAGAATTAAAATTTTGATAACATTCTCTATAGAAATATAGTTTTGCCAAAATTATCTATGAAATAAAATTTGACAAAATTTTCTATAAGAATAAAATTTTGACAAAATTTTTCATAAAAAAACAAATTTTGACAAAATTTTCTATAGAAATAAAATTTTGGTAGATTATTTTTGGCTCGAGTGGCAACCATGATTATGACCCGATATGGACAAATATTTGCGTGATTGGGGATCGGCTATATATAACTATAGACCTATATGGACCAATTTTGGCATGGTTATTAGCGGCCATATACTAACACCACGTTGCAAATTTCAACCTGATCGGATGAATTTTGCTTCTCCAAGAAGCTCCGGAGATTAAATCTGGGGAACGGTTTATATGCGGGCTATATATAAATATGGACCGATATGGACCAATTCTGGCACGGTTGTTAGAGACCATATACTAACACCGTGTTCCAAATTTCAACCGGATCGGATGAAATATGCTTCTCTTACAGGCTCCGCAAGCCAAATTTGGGGGTCCGTTTTTATGGGGATATACGTAAAAAAGGACCGATATGGCCCATTTGCAATGCCATCCGACCTACATCAATAACAACAACCTAACAATAACAAGTTTCAAGTCGATAGCTTGTTTCGTTCGGAAGTTAGCGTGATTTCAACAGACGGACGCACGGACATGCTTAGATCGACTCAGAATTTCACTACGACCCATAATATATATACCCAGCAAAAAAAGCGTCGCCAAAAAAGTAATGAAAATGTTCTTTTTGGATCCGGAAGTGGTGCAAAATTTACGCAGAAGCGATGAATTTAACATGGGCTTGTCATACACGCAAAAAAAATAATTCTTTCCTCACAAACGAAATTTTAGACAAACAAAGTTCGTTTCTCATTTGCTTTTCGCTGTAAGGAAGTGTATTTGGAAGAAAAGTATATACTTTTTGTGATAAATGTTTATTCTTTTCCAGGATATAAAAACAATTTCATAAAGGCTAACTCAAAAAAACATTGTCTTCTTGCTAATTGCATTTGCCCTCACATCTTTCTCACTTCCACGAAGTTTTTTAGTTCTTTAGCACCTTTTTCTGTAACACAAACAATGTAGAAGAAATTATACGATTTTATAAATTTTTAATTTTTTTTTACCTTTCGGCTGGACGGAGAATCGAACCGCGGACCATGTACTTTGTAAGCCAACACACTAACCACTTAGCTATGTACCTGTTATGGTCATCAATAGATAAATATCCATATAAGTTATATTTATATAGCATAGCTTGCGGCGCCCACGAACTGAATAAACAAAGTTTATTTAACAGAAACAAACATTTCGTTTGGCACCGTGGAGCAGTGGTTGCTACGTCCGACTTGCATGCCAAGGGTCGTGGGTTCGATCCCTGATTCGACCAAAGTTTTTTTTTTTATTTTTTGTACATATATTCCAGATATGTTCGGAAGATTCCGAAAAAAATGTTCAACATTACATTGTACTATATTAAATTTTGAACTGTAAAATGTGTTTTATTAAAGACCAAAAGTCAGAAAAGAACAGTGTTTGATATAAACGAAATGGACTGTGTTGTTGTTTCAAAAATAACTTTTTTTATTGAAAAAATAAAAACTTTGTAACAAACGAATTTTTTTAGTGATAAAAGTTTAAATTTTTCGAAGCAATTCAAAAAACTCTAACAAAAGAAAAACGTTTTCGGTACACGTTTTCCAAACGTTTTTTTTTCTTTGCGTGTAGGACGGAAGTCCTCCATTTCAACAGTCGTTGCACTGAATTTGCATCACTTCTTTAGGTGTCATCCGAATTCAATGTTTTGGATGTAAATTTAAAAATTCTGTAATATTTTGTCAAATAAATAATTTTTATAATTTTTTTTATAATTTTAATGGATTCTAACGCTTGTCGGAAACGTTTGACTACAAATATTTCCCAAAATTCACAGTCTTTTCAGATTGGAATTCGGATTTTTTTCGACAAAATTTAAATGATTTCTACCATTTTATGAATTCTTACTCTGTTTTTAACCTATTTGAAACAAAACAAGTATATACGGCCGTAAGTTCGGCCAGGCCGAAGCTTTTGTACCCTCCATCATGGATTGCGTAGAAACTTCATCTAAACACTGCCATCCACAATCGAATTACATAAGTGGTATCTTAAAATCTCCTAACACCATCTTCTAAATTGTATGTAAGTCCATACGTAGTATATAGTAAATCAAAAAAGATCGATCCAATACGTATATAATTCAGTTTGACAAAGTAGACATAACATTTTGACAAAATTTTCTACAGAAATAAAATTTTAACAAAATTTTCTATAGAAATAAAATTTTCAGAAAATTTTCTATAGAAAGAAAATTTTGACAAAAATTTCTACAGAAATAAAATTCTAACAAAATTTTCTATAGAAATAAACTTTTGGCAAAATTTTCTATAGAAATAAAATCTTGGTAGATTATTTTTGGCTCGAGTGGCAACCATGATTATGAATCGAATAAAATTTGAACAAAATTTTCTATAGAAATAAAATTTTGACAACATTTTCTATAGAAGTAAAATTTTGACAATGATGAAAATTGTATTATGGACCGAATAAAATTTTAACAAAATTTTCTCTAGAAATAAAATTTTGACAAAATTTTCTATAGAAATAAAATTTTGACAAAATTTTCTATAGAAATAAAATTTTGGTAGATTATTTTTGGCTCGAGTGGCAACCATGATTATGAACCGATATGGACCAATTTTTGTGTGATTGGACCAATTTTGGTATGGTTGTTAGCGACCATGCCTAATTTGAACCGGATCGGATGAATTTTGCTCCTCCAAGAGGCTCCGGAGGTCAAATCTGGAGAATGTTTTATATGGGGGCTATATATAATTATGGACCGATATGGACCAATTCTGGCACGGTTGTTAAAGATCATATACTAACACCATGTTCCAAATTACAACCGGATTGGATGATATTTGCTTCTCTTTGAGGCTCCGCAACCCAAATCTGGGGGATCGGTATATATGGGCACCATATATAATTATGGACCGATGTGGACCAATGTGCACGGTTGTTAGAGACCATATACCAATACCATGTACCAAATTTCAGCCGGATCGGATGCAATTTGCTCCTCTTTGAGGCTTCGCAAGCCAAATCTGGAGATCGGTTTATATGGGGTCTATATATAATTATGGACCGATGTGGACCAATTTTTGCATGGTTGTTAGAGACTATATACCAACATCATGTACCAAATTTCAGCCGGATCGGATGAAATTTGCTTCTCTTAGAGGCTCCGCAAGCCAAATCTGGGGATCGGTTTATATGGGGGCTATATATAATTATGGACCGATGTGGACCAATTTTTGCACGATTGTTAGAGACCATATACCAACACCAAGTACCAAATTTCAGCCGGATCGGATGAAATATGCTTCTCTTAGAGGCTCCACAAGCCAAATCTGGGGATCTGTTTATATGGGGGCTATATATAATTAAAGACCGATATGGACCAATTTTTGCATGATTGTTAGAGACCATATACCAAGATCATGTACCAAATTTCAGCCGGATCGGATGAAATTTTCTTCTCTTTGAGGCTCCGCAAGCCAAATCTGGGGATCGGTTTATATGGGGGCTATATATAATTATGGACCGATGTGAACCAATTTTTGCATGCTTGTTAGAGACCATATACCAACACCATGTTCCAAATTTCAGCCGGATCGGATGAAATTTTCTTCTCGTTTAGGCTCCGCAAGCCAAATCTGGGGATCGGTTTATATGGGGGCTATATATAATTATGGACCGATGTGGACCAATTTTTGCATGGTTATTAGAGACCATATACCAACACCATATACCAAATTTCAGCCGGATCGGATGAAATATGCTTCTGTTAGAGGCTCCACAAACCAAATCTGAGGGTCCCCTTATATGGGGGCTATACGTAAAAGTGGACCGATATGGCCCATTTTCAATACCATCCGACCTACATCGATAACAACTACTTGTGCCAAGTTTCAAGTCGATAGCTAGTTTCGTTCGGAAGTTAGCGTGATTTCAACAGACGGACGGACGGACATGCTTAGATCGATTCAGAATTTCACCACGACCCAGAATATATATACTTTATGGGGTCTTAGAGCAATATTTCGATGTGTTACAAACGGAATGACAAAGTTAATATACCCCCATCCTATGATGGAGGGTATAAAAATTAAAATTAACCATTAAAAATATGAAAAAACCAAGTTATAAAAAATTTAATTAAAAGAACTTCCTGGGTAGTTAAAATAAAGAACATCATTGGGAGTGCATCTTCTGGAAGTGCTTTTAAAGTTGTGCCTTTGGAAGAACTTCCAATTTTTTTGCTGGGTACTTTATGGGGTCTTAGACCAATATTTCGATGTGTTACAAACTGAATGACAAAGTTAATATACCCCCCCTCCACCATCCTATGGTGGAGGGTATAAATATATTTTTGAAAAACTAACTATTCTCTTTCCTTGATAGGCTAAGAAGTTTCCGAACCGCCCTCGTAATTGGCGGCTAATTTTGAGTCGAGATGAGTGGGCATATACGGCGGCGGTGAAATTGTGAGTCAATCTAGAGATGTCCGCTCGTTCGTCTGTTGAAATCACAAAACAAATTCCGAACGAAACAAGCTATCGACTTGAAACTTGGCACAAGTAGTTGTTATTGACTTAGGTCGGATGGTATTGCAAATGGGCCATATCGGAACACTTTTACGTATAGCCCCCTATTTACCGAACCCTAGATGTGGCTTGCGGAACCTCTTAGAGAAGCAAATTTCATTCGATCCCTTTGAAATTTGGTACGTGGTGTTAGTATACGGCCCCTAATACCCATGCAAAAATGTGTCCATATCGGTTCATAATTATATATAGCCCCCATATAAACCGATTCCCAGATTTTGCGTGTGGATCTTCTTAAAGGGGCAAATTTCACCCGATCCAGTTGAAACGCCCAGAAGGAGACGAAATACACAGATGGTGTCTTTAGCAATAATGCTTAGAGCTGGCTCCTGAGCCGGTATCCACAGTTGGTAGAATTCTACAAAAAATGGTAAATATTTTACTGTTTTGTACATTGGTAGAATTCTTGATTTTGGTAGATTTAGCATAAATAAATTTTCAATTGAAATTAAATTTTGACAAAATTTCCTATAGAAATACAATTTCGACAAAATCGTCTATAGAAATACAATTTTTACAAATTTATGTTTGTACGAATTTATTATTTTTTCGGAAGGTTCAAGTGTGGTTCATTGTTGGGTTTAATAAACTGCCTGGATTTATTCTGATAATTGGTTGATAGTTTTGCTGCAAGTAGAGGATGCTGATGAGGAATGTGATAATTCCGAAACGTGCGTCCATCCAACCATCTTGCAGTCTATAGGACTTTGCCAAAATAAATTTGACAAACATTCTTTTCCTCTGTTGGTTAAGCTACACTTGTAGTTTAGTCAATGCATGGTTTTAAGCTGAAATAAAAAAAAAAAAAAAACAACAAAAAATGTCCTATAGAAATAAAATTTTGACAAAATTTTCTACAGAAATAAAATTTTGACAAAATTTCCTATAGAAATAAAATTTTCACAAAATTTTCTATAGAAATAAAATATTGACAAAATTTTCGCAGAAATAAAATGTTTACAAAATTTTCTGCAGAAATAAAATTTTGACAAAATTTTCTATAGAAATAAAATTTTGCAAAATAGGAATTTTTTAGAAAATCTTAAAAAATTTTCCAAAGCCGTCTAGATTTCCATATGGTATTATGCAATTTTAGCACCCTTTGGTTTCGAAAAGTACATTTTTAATACTTTTTCGTCAACATCATTTATCATCCCTGTGCTGGATAGAGGCGAAGCTTTCTACTATGAGATTATAGGTTCAATCTATTCTGAAAAAAATTTACATATATTTTTTTAACTCACCTATTACACAAATGTCCAATATCTTGATTAGATTTATACAAAGATACCCAAAATAAAATATGTACTTTGAATTATCTGAAAAAAAGATTTTATTACGTTTGAATTTTGTTTGTTTAATTACTTTCAAATTATTCAAAAAATTTTAAGGCAAAATTAAAGCTTTTTCTATTGAGCTATATTCAATTCAATATAAAATGTAAGTACTTTAAAATTCATAATGATAACTACTAATGCTAAGTTTCAACCAACAATAAAAAAACAATTCTGTATACCTATTTCATATAATTAAAAGTATTTGTCTTTCATTGACCATTTGGAAAAGATTTCGACAGAATTTCATTTGTGGTACAATTCAAATATTTGTGACAACCAAATGTCACGACCTATCACCATGAACAGGTGGACCGTACTGGTGGACTTAATACTAATTGGAATATAAATTGGTTTTGTGTCTGCATCTCGAATTGAATCCAAAATTCTATTCATGTAATATCAACTATTACACTTCGGTAGTTTCCAATATTATTTAAATTATTTCTCTATGCATTGCAAACAAAATACCAGTGTTAGTGTAACCATTCTCTGTGGGTTTACCTATAAAAATTCAGTTCAGGGTTTTCGTTTAGTTTTCAAACTTTTCTCTTTTTTTTCCAACAAAATGAAAAAGTAGACTTTGAACGGCTTAATTTAACTTTATTCTCATCATCACATATTGCTTCATATACTCGATATAGTTTTGTAAACTATTATTGCTTATACGAAAAACATAGAAGCAATTTTCAGCTACCTCAAGAAATCTTTGAAAGTACGGAAAATGGCAAAGGAGGAAGAGATTTGAAATTAAAGTCAAGTGAAAGCAAACGTAATAATGTTTGGATTACATAGCAATTACACAGAGCGGTGCGGTTTGCTAACATCAAATACTGAAACCAAGACATTTTTCCAAGAATTTGAAAATTTAATGTGTACTTTGGTATGAGTTTTAATTAAATCGAGTAAAGTGTTCTTTAAATGTCGTACAATTTCCAGTAGGCCCCCAAAAATGCCTTAATGAATGTACGAAAGTAGAAGCACAGGTGGTTGCTTGAAATACAAATGGTTGTAATGGCAAAAAGGTTGAATTTAAGCCACAAATAATAGATCTGTGCTCAAGTAGTTTTTTCAAATACTGCAAACTCAATATAGGTTTTTTATTTTATACGAATATAAAAGAGCAAAAGTATATATGCCTAAAAGCCCTTTGAGTTTTATATAACCTCCACGTTTTATACTTTATATTTATTTATTTATTATTTCATATTTATACTTATAAGTAAACCACCAGCATAACGGAGATAAAGCTATGCCATCGAAGACCTTACTTTTTATAATTTATTGTATAGGTGGCCATATCTGCCGAGTATAACATTCTGACGAGGTGGTGCTGGCGGAAAATAACTACTACACCGATGTATCGAAGATGGGAGAGGGGACGGGACTTGACGTATATGACGGACAACGAGATTCATGCCATAATTATACATAGCCCCACAAAAACCGATCTCCTGCGCATCTTCTTGAAGGAACAAATTGCATCCAAACTGTTTGAAATTTGGTAGATAGTTGCCCTATCATAACCATGCAAAAATTATAGAGCTTCCTGGAGGTGTAAATTTCATCCGATGTAAAGTTAGGACTCTAACAAAAACAAGTATATACGGCCGTAAGTTCGGCCAGGCCGAATCTTATGCACCCTCCACCATGGATTGCGTAAAAAATTTCTACGAAAGACTGTCATCCACAATCGAATTACTTTGGTTGTGGTATCTTAAAACTTCTTAAGATCGTTTTCTAAATTGTGAGTTTGTCCATACGTGCTATATAACGGGTTGGCTGAAAAGTCCCCGGTCTGACACATAGATGGCGTCGCTAGTATTAAATGCATATTATTTTTATATAGTACCAACCTTCAAATGATTCTTGTCAAAATTTGACGTCTGTAAGTCAATTAGTTTGTGAGATAGAGCGTCTTTTGTGAGGCAACTTTTGTTATTGTCGTGTTTTGATAAAATACCGTTTTCTGAAGAGAACAAATACGGTGGAAGCAAAAACTTGGTTTGATAATGAGTTTCTGGACTTTGGCCAAGGGAAATCAAAAATAATTGATTGGTATGCAAAATTTAAGCGTGGCGAAATGAGCACGGAGGACGGTAAACGCAGTGGACGCCCGAAAGAGGTGGTTAACGACGAAAACATCAAAAAAATCCACAAAATGATTTTGAATGACCGTAAAATGAAGTTGATCGAGATAGCAAAGACCTTAAAGATATCAAAGGAACGTGTTGGTCATATCATTCATCAATATTTGGATATGCGGAATCTCTGTGCAAAATGGGTGCCGCGCGATCTTACATTTGACCAAAAACAACAACGTGTTGATGATTCTGAGCGGTGTTTGCAGCTGTTAACTCGTAATACACCCGAGTTTTTCCGTCGATATGTGATAATGGATGAAACATGGCTCCATCACTACACTCCTGAGTCCAATCGACAGTCGGCTGAGTGGACAGCGACCGGTGAACCGTCTCCGAAGCGTGCAAAGACTCAAAATTCCGCTTGCAAAGTAATGGCCTCTGTTTTTTGGGATGCGCATGGAATAATTTTTATCGATTATCTTAAGAAGGGAAAAACCATCAACAGTGACTATTATATGGCGTTATTGGATCGTTTGAAGGTCGGAATCTCGGCAAAACGGCCACATATGAAGAAGAAAAAAGTGTTGTTCCACCTAGACAACGCACCGTGTCACAAGTCATTGAGAACGATGGCAAAAATTCATGAATTGGGCTTCGAATTGCTTCTCCACCCACCGTATTCTCCAGATCTGGCCCCCAGCGAATTTTTCTTGTTGTCAGACCTCAAAGGGATGCTCGCAGGGAAAAAATTTGGCTGAAATAAAGAGGTGATCGCCGAAACTGAGGCCTATTTTGAGGCAAAACCGAAGGAGTACTACCAATATGGTATCAAAAAATTGGAAGGTCCTTATAATTGTTGTATCGCTCTTGAAGGGAACTATGTTGAATAATAAAAACTAATTTTGACAAAACAAAAATGTGTGTTTTCTTTGTTAAACCGGGTACTTATCAGCCAACCTGTTACATATAGGTGCCATATAGGTTAGGTTAGGTTAGGTTAGGTGGCAGCCCAATGTATCAGGCTCACTTAGAGTATTCAGTCCATTGTGATACCATATTGATGAACTTCTCTCTTATCACTGAGTGCTGCCCGATTCCATGTTAAGCTCAATGACACGGGACCTCCTTTTTATAGCCGAGTCCGAACGGCGTTCCACATTGCAGTGAAACGACTTAGAGAAGCTTTGAAACCCTCAAAAATGTCACCAGCATTACTGAGGTGGGATAATCCACCGCTGAAAAACAAAAAACCTATACCATTGGTACCCCACAAACATTGTTTATTAATTCAGTAGGAGTAGTTTAGGGTATGATATAGTCGGCCCCGCCCGGCTTTCTACTTTACTTACTTGTTTTTTCAATAAAACAAAATACTTTTGAACCAACAACACAGTCCATTTCGTTTATAACAAGCACGGTTCTTGTCTGAATTTAAGTCTTTAATATAGGTGTATGTAATGTTGAACATTCCAAACATTGTTTGGTGTTCGGTCAAAGCAGGGCTCGAACCTAGGACCCTTGGTATGCAAGGCGGTCGTAGCAACCACTGCTCCACGATGCCCAACTAAATGTATGTTTCTATTAAATAAAGTTTGTTTAATCGGCTCGTGGGCGCCGCAAGCTATGCTATATTAATATAACTTTTATGAATAATTTTCTATTGATGACAATAACAGCTACATAGCTCAGTGGATAGTGTGTTGGCTTACAAATTGCATGGTCCGCGGTTCTATTCTCCGTCCAGGCGAAGGTTAGGTTAGGTTAGGTTATGTGGCAGCCCGATGTATCAAGCTCACTTAGACTATTCAGTCCATTGTGATACCACAGTGGTGAACTTCTCTCTTATCACTGAGTGCTGCCCGATTCCATGTTAAGCTCAATGACAAGGGACCTCCTTTTTATAGCCGAGTCCGAACGGCGTTCCACATTCCAGTGAAACCACTTAGAGAAGCTTTGAAACCCTCAGAAATGTCACCAGCATTACTGAGGTGGGATAATCCACCGCTGAAAAACTTTTTGGTGTTCGGTCGTAGCAGGAATCGAACCCACGACCTTGTGTATGCAAGGCGGGCATGCTAACCATTGCACCACGGTGGCTCCCTTCCGTCCAGGCGAAAGGTAAAATTAAAAAAAAAAATATAAAATCGAATAATTTCTTCTACATTGGTTGTATTACAAAAAAGGTGCTAAGAACTAAAAAACCTCGTGGAAGTGAGAAAGATGTGAGGGAAAATGCAATTAGCCAGAAAAAGTTGTATTTTTGAGTTAGTCTTTATGAAATTGTTTTTACATCCTAGAAAAGAAAAACGTTTATCACAAAAAGTATGTTATATAATTTTCTTCCAAATAAACTTCCTTACTTCGAACAGTAAATGAGAAACGAACTTTTTTTGTCTACAATTTCGTTTGGAAGGAAATAATTATTTTTTGCGTGTATGTATCGCTCGATAAATCATCAATGCACTTTTGTTTCTCATATTTTTACAAGTAGTGTGTTTGTCCCGATTTAAATTTTATGTCTAGAAATATCTTGACATGTAAAAAATTTTGTCCAAATCGGTTCAGATTTGTATATTTGTATATGGGAATGTAAACCTTTATATAGCTCCCAATAAATTTGAAAGAGTCAAGATAGGATCAAAAATTTCGGTATACATAGTGGACTTTAGACTTGTTATTTATAAAGAGATTTCCTTGTGATTTTGACCACGATCAAAATTTTTGTATTAGGCATCTTCTTAACTCATATTTGTGTTAAGCCACAAAAATTAATTGATTTTGTTTTTGATTTCGTAACATGATAGCATTTTCTGTAGCTTGTTATTTGAGAAGCAGATTAACTGATTTCAATTATGTTGTTCTTCACTTGCAGGTGGATGGGAAATAAAGTTAAGAATGTGATAACATAAGAGTCTATGAAAAATTCATCCATTCATATGACATCCACTCAATTTACACCTCCACACCCTCTATACAGTTTATGTTCATAGTAGAGGTGTGCGCGTGACTGAAATTTCACTCACACTCACGCACATTCACGAATCAAAATGTTTATTCACGCACGCTCACGCACGATACATGTGGTAGCCCATCCCACTCACGCACATTCACGAAATGAAAACCAGTACTCAGGCACCCTCACGCACGAACTACTTTGAAAGACTCACGCACGATTCACAACAATTCACGTGATTCACTACAAATTCACAAACGGAAATCAACAAAAATAACAAAATTCAAAAATGGAATATAGTTCGAGAGCTAAATTAATTTCAGTTAATATACGAGTATGAATTAAATCTTGATTTTTTTCGTGAGTGGGATTTTGCAGAAATTTTATTCACGCACATTTACGAACCGATTGTATTTCTCACGCTCGAATTATTTTTTCCGTCCAATTCACGCACATTCACGAGTGTTGCTTTGGATTTTGTTCACGACCCTCGTGATTCACGCGTGTCACGCGCACACCTCTAGTTCATAGACTCATCATATTTTTCTTGTTTTTTTTTTTTTGCATATGAACTAACATTTATTAATGGATTTACACACTTGTCTTGCAATCATGTAATCGAGTGTAAAATAGAAAATCACTGTTCGCACAAGCCATACTCTTGAATTTCATATATGTATGATGTATTTCAAGGATTGGTGTTAGAACACAATATGCTTGTGTTCATATGGATGACTAGATGGATGGATGGATGGATGGAAGGATATATCCTTAAGAACGTCAATGAAGCAATTGGCACAACTGTGTACATCGTCAAGTTCTTTTGTTGTTTTTATGGTGACATGAAATTCAATTCAATTTTCTTAACATTAACGTCCCGCTGAGGAAGAGTCTTTTGTTCCATTTACTTTGATGCTGTCATGGTTTCTTTTTACAAAGTAGATTGGATGACATTAAAAGGCGTTTTTTTTTTTGTTTCTTTGAAGAAGGTGGCAATTTTGTTTAAATAAATGAGAAACATCTTCAATACATTGTTAAAGATAGAATAGAAAACTAAGCGAAATAGAATATGAAATTGGATTTTTGGTAAAAAAAAAAAAAATAAAAACATAATAAAAAGGATAAAAAAAAATTCAAAACTTTAACGTATGAACTATATAATCAAATTAAAAAATAAAAATAATTCACCTGCAGTACACACAGTTTCAACCTTTGTCTGCATTATTGGACTGTCCAGACTACACTGCACCAAAAGCCTGCCCGGATCCAAAGATTTTGTCTTTACACTAATGATTTTAGTATTGATTCCGAGCCCAAGAAGGGGAGAATTGAAGTAAGGATACTTTTTAGACACAATTTTTTTTTTGTAAATTTCAGTTTTATGTACTCTTGAAACATGTTTGGGGTCATCATATTCCTTCATGCGTGTACCAAGCCTTACACCGAAAAAAATTTCAGTAGTTAAACTAACGCTATATGTAACTTATTTTTATTGAAAAAAATATTTGTTTGTAGTTAAATTCTATTTTTTTCGAAATTTTCCCCAGCCCAATGATGTTTATACCCTGCGCCACACTGTGGAACAGGGTATCATAAGTAAGTGCATATGTTTGCAACATCCAAAAGGAGACGAGATAGACACATGGTGTCTTTGGCAAAAATGCTCAGGGTGGGTTCCTGAGTCGATATAGCCATGTCCGTCTGTCCGTGAACACATTTTGTAATCAAAGTCTAGGTCGCAGTTTTAGTCCAATCGACTTAAAATTTGGCACAAGTATGTATTTTGGCTCAGAATAGAACCCTATTGATTTTGGAAGAAATCGATCCAGATTTAGATATAGCTCGCATATATATATTTCGCCCGATATGGACTTATATGGCCCCAGAAGCCAGAGTTTTACCCTAATTTGTTTAAAATTTTGCACAAGAAGAAATCGGTTCAGATTTAGATATAGCTCCCATATATATCTTTCGCCCGATATGGACTACTACGGTCCCAGAAGCCAGAGTTTTACCCCAATTTGGTTGAAATTTTGCACTAGGAGTAAAATTAGTAGTGTAGTAAAGTGTGCCAAATTTTATTGAAATCGGTTCAGATTTAGATATATCTCCCATATATATCGTTCGCCAGATTTACACTCATATGACCATAGTGGCCAATATTTTACTCCGATTTAATTTAAATTTTGCACAGGGAGTAGAATTGGCATTATAGCTATGCGTGCCAAATTTGGTTGAAATCGGTTCAGATTTAGATATAGCTCCCATATATATGTTTTTCTGATTTCGACAAAAATGGTCAAAATACCAACATTTTCATTGTAAAATCGCCACTGCTTAGTCGAAAAGTTGTAAAAATTACTCTAATTTTCCTAAACTTCTAATACATATATATCGAGCGATAAATCATAAATAAACTTTTGCGAAGTTTCCTTAAAATTGCTTCAGATTTAAATGTTTCCCATATTTATACACTTCACCACTACTGTGGTACAGGGTATAATATGTTTGTGCATTTGTATGTAACGCCAAGAAGGAGTAATCATAGACCAACCTTTTAGTATACGGATCGGCTTAGAATTAAATTCTGAGTCGATTTAGCGATGTCCGTCTGTCTGTCTGTTGATGTATTTTTGTGTGCAAAGTACAGCACGCAGTTTTAGTCCGATTGTCCTAAAAATTTGGTATAGGGTCCTGTTTCGGCTCAAAGACGATCCCTATTGATTTTCATATAGCTGCCATATATATTTTTCACCGATCTGGTCATAATTGGCGTGTATATCAACCGATCTTCCTCAAATTCCGTATGTCCGAATATTTTATGTGTCTCGAAAAACTTGCAAAATATCAACCAAATCGGTTCAGATTTAGATATATCTCCCATATATAGCTTTCGCCCGATTTACACTCATTTGCCCACAGAGGCCAATTTTTTGCTCCGATTTAGTTGAAATTTTGCATAGGGAGTAGAATTAGCATTGTAACTATGCGTGCCAAATTTGGTTGAAATCGGTTCAGATTTGGATATATCTCCCATATATAGCTATCGCCCGATTTACACTCATATGACCACACAGGCCAATTTTTTGCTCCGATTTAGTAGAAATTTTGCATAGGGAGTAGAAGTAGCATGATAGCTACCATGCATGCCAAATTTGGTTGAAATCGGTTCAGATTTGGATATATCTCCCATATATAGCTATCGCCCGATTTATACTCATATGACCACAGAGGCCAATTTTTAACTCCGATTTAGTTGAAATTTTGCACAGGGAGTAGAATTAGCATTGTAGTCATGCGTGCCAAATTTGGTTGAAATCGGTTCAGATTTAGATATATCTCCCATATATAGCTTTCGCCCTATTTACACTCATATGACCACACAGGCCAATTTTTTGCTCCGATTTAGTAGAAATTTTGCATAGGGAGTAGAATTAGCATGGTAGCTATGCGTGCCAAATTTGGTTGAAATCGGTTCAGATTTGGATATATCTCCCATATATAGCTTTCGCCCGATTTACACTCATATGACCACAGAGGCCAATTTTAACTCCGATTGAGTTGAAATTTTCCACAGGGAGTAGAATTAGCATTGTAGCTAGCGTGCCAAATTTAGTTGAAATCGGTTCAGATTTAGATATATATCCCATATATAGCTTTCGCCCGATTTACACTCATATGACCACAGATGCCAATTTTTAACTCCGATTTAGTTGAAATTTTGCACAGAGAGTAGAATTAGCATGGTAGCTCTGCGTGCCAAATTTGGTTGAAATCGGTTCAGATTTAGATATAGCTCCCATATATATGTTTTTCTGATTTCGACAAAAATGGTCAAAATACCAACATTTTCCTTGTAAAATCGCCACTGCTTAGTCCAAAAGTTGTAAAAATGACTCTAATTTTCCTAAACTTCTAATACATATATATCGAGCGAAAATTAATAAATAAACTTTTGCGAAGTTTCCTTAAAATTGCTTCAGATTTAAATGTTTCCCATATTAATACCCTGCGCCCCACTGTGGAACAGGGCACTAACATTGTGTTCCAAATACCAAAATTTTCCTTGTAAATAAACTTTTGCGAAGTTTCCTTAAAATTGGTTCAGATTTAAATGTTTCCCATATTTTTTTACTAACATTGTATTCCACCCTAGTGCATTAGCCGACTTAAATTTTGAGTCTATAGATTTTGTAGAAGTCTATGAAATTCTGTCCAGATCGAGTGATATTTAAATGTATGTATTTGGGACAAACCTTTATATATAGCCCGCAACACATTTGACGGATTTGATATGGTATCGAAAATTTAGATCTACAAAGTGCTGCAGGGTATAATATAGTCGGCCCCGTCCGACTTTAGACTTTCCTTACTTGTTATACCCTCCACCATAGGATGGGGGGTATATTAACTTTGTCATTCCGTTTGTAACACATCGAAATATTGCTCTAAGACCCCATAAAGTATATATATTCTGGGTGGTGGTGAAATTCTGAGTCGATCTGAGCATGTCCGTCCGTCCGTCCGTCCGTCCGTCCGTCCATCCGTCCGTCTGTTGAAATCACGCTAACTTCCGAACGAAACAAGCTATCGACTTGAAACTTGGCACAAGTAGTTGTTATTGATGTAGGTCGGACGGTATTGCAAATGGGCCATATCGGTCCACTTTTACGTATAGCTCCCATATAAACGGACCCCCAAATTTGGCTTCCGAGGCCTCTAAGAGAAGCAAATTTCTTCCTATCCGGCTGAAATTCGGTACATGGTGTTAGTATATGGTCTCTAACAACCATGCAAAAATTGGTCCATATCGGTATACTTTTACGTATAGCCCCCGTATAAACGGACCCCCAAATTTGGTTTGCGATTGCTCTAAGAGAAGCAAATTTCATCCGATCTGGATGAAATTTGGTACATGGTGTTAGTATATGGTCTCTAACAACCATGCAAAAATTGGTCCATATCGGTCTACTTTTACGTATAGCCCCCGTATAAACGGACCCCCAAATTTGGCTTGCGATTGCTCTAAGAGAAGCAAATTTCATCCGATCCGGATGAAATTTGGTACATGGTGTTAGTATATGGTCTCTAATAATCATGCAAAATTTGGTCCATATCGGTCCACTTTTACGTATCGCCCCCATATAAACGGACCCCCAAATTTGGCTTGCGATTGCTCTAAGAGAAGCAAATTTCATCCGATCCGGCTGAAATTAGTATATAGTCTCTAATAATCATGCAAAATTTGGTCCAAATCGGTCTATAATTATATATAGCCCCCATATAAACCGATCCCCAGATTTGACCTCCGGAGCCCCTTAGAGGAGCAAAATTCATCCGATCCGGTTGAAATTTGGTACGTGGTGTTAGTATATGGTCTATAAAACCATGCAAGAATTGGTCCATATCGGTCCATAATTATATATAGCCCTCTATAAACCGTTACCCAGATTTGATCTCTTGGAGGAGCAAAATTCATCCGATCCGGTTGAAATTTGCAACGTGGTGTTAGTATAAGGCCGCTAATAACCATGCCAAAATTGGTCCATATCGGTCTATAGTTATATATAGCCGATCCCCAATCACACAAAAATTGGCCCATATCGGTTCATAATCATGGTTGCTACTCGAGCCAAAAATAATCTACCGAAATTTTATTTTTATAGAAACAAATGTTATTTCTATAGAAAATTTTGTCAAAATTTTATTCCTATAGAAAATTTTGTCAAAATTTTATTTCTATAGAAAATTTTGACAAAATTTTATTTCTATAGAAAATTTTGTCAAAATTTTATTGCTATAGAAAATTTTTTCCAAATTTTAGTTCTATAGAAACTTTAAACTTAATTATATACGTATTTAATCGGCCTTTTTTAGTTTTCCTAACACCGTAATATATACCACATAGTCTATACGTGGTGTATATTATACCACGTATGGTCTATGTGGTATATATTACGGTGTTAGGAAGTTTTAAGATACCTTGCCATCGGCTTCAGTAGAAGTTTCTACGCAATCCATGGTGGAGGGTACATAAGCTTCGGCCTGGCTGAACTTACGGCCGTATATACTTGTTTTTTACTAACATTGTGTTCCACCCAAGTGCACTTAAATTTTGAGTCTATAGATTTTGTAGAAGTCTATCAAATTCTGTCCATTGTTTGTATCAATGAATTTTTTAATTGGAACAATTAATTTTTAATTGACTTTGGTGATACTATTGTTTCTGTGAGTGAAGTCATTGCAAATAAAAAATAATTAATTAAGCAATTAATATCGTGATTGAAGATACAAATTTTTTGTGTGTGTGGCTGATACCAATAGATTCATGTCAGAAAGTTAGGATGAAACTTTTGAATAGTGAGATTTCTTTATCCGTCGTAAATAAAACTCTTTTCAGGAGTTTTATTAAAATCAACAAGATCCTATTCTGACCCAAAATAAATATTTGTGGCAAATTTGAATTAGATTGTACTAAAATTGCACATAGACGTTGATCACAAATATGTGTTCATACATAGACGGACGCACAGACGGACTTGGCTATATCGACTCAGTGGTCGACCCTGAGCATTATTGCCAAAGACACCATGTGTCTATCTCGTCTCCTTCTGGGTGTTGCATATATATACACTTACTAATAATACCCTGTTCTACATGGTGGCGCAGGCCATATATATAGAATTATGAATTTGATATGGACCAATTTTTGTGTGATTGGGGACCGATTTACCTGAGGGCTATATATAACTATAGACCGATATGGACCTAGTTAAGTATGGTTGCTAAGGGCCATATACTAGCCAATGTACCAAATTTCAACTGAATTGGATGAAATTTGCTCCTCCAAGAGGCTCCAAAACCAAATTTCGGGATCGGTTTATATGGTCTATATATGATTAAGGACCGATTTCGACCAGTTTTGGCATGGGTGTTTGAAGCCATATATTAACACCACGTACTAAATTTCAACTGAATCAAATGAATTTTGCTCTTCCAAGAGGCTCAGGTGGTCAAATCTGGGGACCGGTTTATATGGGGGCTACATATAATTATAGACCGACATGGATTAATTCCTGCATGGTTGTTAGAGACCATATACTAACACCACGTACCAAATTTCAACCGAATCGGATGAATTTTTGCTCTTCCACGAGGCTCCGGAGGTCAAATCTGGGATCGGTTTATATGGGGGCTATATATAATTATGAACCGATGTGAACCGATTTTTACATGCTTATTAGAGACCATATACTAACACAATGTACCAAATTTCAGCCGGATCGGATGAAATTTGCTTCTCTTAGCCAAATCTGGGGATCGATTTATATGGGGGCTATATATAATTATGGACCGATGTAGACCAATGTTTGCATGGTTGTTAGAGACTATATACCAACACCATTTACCAAATTTCAGCCCGATCGACTGAAATATACTTCTACTAGGGGCTCCGCAAGTCATATGGGGACTATACGTGCAAGTGAAGATATGGTCCATTTGAAATACCATCCGACCTACATCAATAACAACTACTTGTGCTAAGTTTCAAGTCGATAGCTTGTTTCGTTAGGAAGTTAGCGTAATTTCAAGAGACGGACGGATGGACATGCTTAGATCGACTCTGAATTTCACCACACTCTTAGAAAAATATGTTTTTCATATGTTCCGATATAAACAAAGTGTGTTTCGGGCACAATTTTAAAACACCATATATTTAAGTGCAAACATGTAATGTTCCTAAACTAACACTAAATTTTTGGGACATCTATGTTAATATGTTAAAATATATTATGTTTGGGGCATAAATGTTTCATAAAAATCATATGTGTGAATGCAAACATATGTAAATTTACAAATTTCGACTAAACATACATATGTTGTGATATTTTATCCAAAGCGACAGAGAGAGTATAGAGAAAGAAATAGAGATGGAAACCGGGAGAGTTGACGAAAGATATCAACATAACACAGCGAAAGAATCTAAAGAGAGAAAATTTTGTGAAACTGCTTGTATGTTGTTTCGGAAAACTGCCAAAAATTTGATATGCTTAAGTCTAAAAATTATTTAATTTGAATAAAGAGAATGGACATTCGGAACCAAGAGAATAGACATTTGAAAAAAAGCATGTGTTTTCGCCTTGAGAGCAGCATTTTATGTATGTGTGAACATGTGTTTTGTTTATGATTTTGGCATTATGGGAACAATTTTTTTCTTGGTGCGTTAAAAGAAATCAGGGGTCTTCATAAAAATAACGAAAGGGCACTATTCTCTTTTTAGAGTTGGGACAGTAAAATGAAATAAGGAGGAAATAGTGAAAAATTACACAGTAAAATATAAAAGACGGACACCTTCAATCAATCAAAATCAATTTCGTTTATATCAAGCACTGTTAATGACTATAAATCTTTAATAACCCACATTTCGAAGTTTCATTATAAAAAATTTATATAGTATAAATATAAATGTCTAAATTAAAAAAAAAAAAGTGTTTGGTCGGAGAAGGGATTGAACCCACGACCCTTTGCATTCAAGGCAGACATGCTAACCACTGCTCCACGTGGCAAACAAATGTATGTTTCTGTTAAATAATATTATGTTTACATGGGCTCGTGGGCGCTGCAAACTATGCTATATAAATGTAACTTATAACGATAATTATCTGCTGGTGACCATAACAGCTACGTAGCCCAGTGGATAGTGTGTTGGCTTACAAACTGTATGGTCCTCGGTTCGATTCTCCGTGCAGGCGAAAGGTAAAATTTAAAAAAATTATAAAAGTGAATAATTTCTTCAACATTATTTGTATTACAGAAAAAGGTGCCAAGAATTAAAATATTTCGTGGAAGTGAAAATAACGAGTATGTTAATAATGAGCACAATCGTCTTTGGGAAAAATTCTTCCAAGCATATAATATTTTTGGGCTCAAAATGCTTCCAAACATATAATATGTTCACATAAAACAAACATATTAATGTTTCGGCAGTATCCAATAATATATGTGCTTCCTGCAAAATATGGTTGGAACATATGTTAAAGAAGCTAGTTTTTTTGAGGGTGCACGACCCAGAATATACTATATGGGTCTTAGAGCAATATTTCGATGTGTTACAAACGGAATGACAAAGTTAATATACCCCCATCCTATGGTGGAGGGTATACAAATCATTGGTTCCAATTTTAACCATACAGTAGTTCTCAATTACTTGTTTCGGCATTGTACTATTCATACTATGTTTCGGCATTGTACTTATCTGTACCGTGGTACCGTGAACTTTATACCCATGATTAGTTCATTAATTTTGGAGAAATACTTAAAAAAGGGAAATTTTAATTGGTGTGTGAAAAATTTCGCATAAAATAATAAAATGTACACCCTCAAAAAAAAAAATCGCTTCTGTAACATATACTCCCAAACATATTTTGCTTCAAGCATATAAATTTTTGGGTATATATAATATATAATATGTTTGAAAGCATATTGGTCTAAACAATATAATATGTTTGGGTAGTCTAAGTTCCAAAAATACAAAATATTTTTCCATTAAAATTCAATAATGTTATCTTCCAAAAAACTATATGTTCTTATGTGAACATATAATATGTTTGGAAACATTTTGAACCCACAAAAATTATATGCTTAGAAGAATTTTCTCCCAAAGAAGATTGTGCTTAATTTTTTTTCTGCCTAATTATATAGTCCCTCACATTTTTCTCACTTTTTCTGTAATACAAACATTTTAGAAGAAATTATTATATTTTATATTTTTTTTTTACTTTTACCTTTTGCCGGACGGGGATTCGAACAGCGGACCACACAGTTTGTAAGCCAGCACTCTAACCACTGGCCTACGTAGCTGTTATGGTCATCAAGAGATAATTATCGTTATAAGTTATATTTATATAGCATAGCTTGCGGCGCCCACGAGCCGATGCAAACATAACATTGTTTAACAACATAACATTCTTAAACATACATTTGTTGGCAGCGTTGAGCAGCGGTTGTTCGTCCGCCTTGCGTGACAGGGGACCTGGGTTCGATCCCTGCTTCGACCAACACCATTTTTTTTAAATATATTTTTTAACATTCCAGATACGTTCGGAAGTTACCGAAAAGGTGTTCAGCATTACATACTATTATATTACATTTTTACTACGAAATTGTAAAGTGTGTTTTATAAAAGACTTAAAGTCAGAAAAGAAAAGTGCTTGATATAAACGAAATGGACTGAGTTCAAATCAAATATTATTTTTTTATTGCAACAATAAAAATTGTGTAACAAATAAAGGTTTTTGTATACAAGTTTAAAATTTTCGAAGAAATTCAAAAACTCTTACAAAAGAAGAACGTGAAGTCGAGTATATATAAATATTTTTCCATCGAATCCTAAGGTTAACGATAACCATTCAAAAGCATATTATATTTAAATTCTAAACAGTAATTTTAAAACAGCACATAAATTTATTTTGGCGTGAACAATTGTTTGCTAGCATGTAGCACCATTAATTTAGAAACACAAATAAATATGACTTTTTATTAACGAATAATTTTGTACTTAATTTAATTCTTAAGGCCGGTATAAATTGGCATTATCACGTTAAAATGGCCATGTTTACCCTTTTACTTTTCTTTAATAATTTCTTTTAAAGAAAATAAACTTATTCAATTGTTGCTTTGGATCTTTCCCCACCATGTTATAATACAATTTACCGGAAAAAGTTGTAATGTTATTCTGTTATAATGTTGTAATGTTATTGTAATGTTATTCTCGAACTAAATGCCCGCTTTTATTTTCGAAAAAATCCGTCAACTCCTCTTGGACTACTCATTAATAAAGAGGAACTAATCTTTGTTTTTATAGATCTTCAAAGTTCTATACTTTCAATGAAGTCGTGTTGTCGTTATAATTAAGTGATTTGGCTTAAAATTGGGTATCGTAACATGAAAGAACAAATTTTGGACTAAGGTCAACTTGACCTTAATAATTCAGAAAAATTCTTTAAAATTAATGAAACTGTCTTTAAATTTATTGCATTTTTGCATCTTGACTACAAGGCAAAAATCATTCAAAAATAGAATATGTTTTTCAATACTTTATTTTAAAGACATTTTTCCTTGAAACATAGCATAATTTCTACTGGAAATCTTGTTTTTAACTGACATTTTATAGCATATGAAAAAAAGCTGAAAAAGCAAAAAATTGAAATGTGCTTCGTACAGTCAAGTACACAAAACCCCATTTAAAAGAGAATTGTGTCTTAAAAGCATCCTTACTTGTATTCTCCGCTTCTTTGGTACGGAATCAATATCAAAATTGTTAAAGTGGAGACACAATCTTTGGAACCGGACATGTTTTTTGTTCAGTGTATAGTGCCCTTTCGTTAGTTTTTATGAAGATCCCTTTAACTACCTTTGTTTGAATATTTTGACTTACTCGTCCTACGTTCCGATTTGTTTTGACGAAACAAATGCGAAAATGATAAACAAAACTCATGCTCTTTTTATACCCTCCATCATAGGATGGGAGTATATTAACTTTGTCATTCCGTTTGTAACACATCGAAATATTGCTCTAAGACCCCATAAAGTATATACATTCTGGGTCGTGGTGAAATTCTGAGTCGATCTAAGCATGTCCGTCCGTCCGTCTGTTGGAATCACGCTAACTTCCGAACAAAACAAGCTATCGACTTGAAACTTGGCACAAGTAGTTGCTATCGATGTAGGTCGGATGGTATTGAAAATGGGCCATATCGGTCCACTTTTACGTATAGCCCCCATATAAAGGGACCCTCAGATTTGGCTTGTGGAGCCTCTAACAGAAGCATATTTCATCCGATTCGGCTGAAATTTGGTACTTGGTGTTGGTATATGGTCTCTAACAACCATGCAAAAATTGGTCCATATCGGTCCTTAATTATATATAGCCCCCAATATACCGATCCGCAGATTTGGCTTGTGGAGCCTCAAAGAGAAGCAAATTGCATCCGATCCGGCTGAAATTTGGTACATGGTGTTGGTATATGGTCTCTAACAATCATGCAAAAATTGGTCCACATCGGTCAATAATTATATATAGCCCCCATATAAACCGATCTCCAGATTTGGCTTGCGAAGCCTCAAAGAGAAGCAAATTGCATCCGATCCGGCTGAAATTTGGTACATGGTATTGGTATATGGTCTCTAGCAACCGTGAAAAAATTGGTCCACATCGGTCCATAATTATATATAGCGCACATATAAACCGATCCCCAGATTTGGGTTGCGGAGCTTCTAAGAGAAGCAAATTTCATCCGATCCGGCTGAAATTTGGTACATGGTATTAGTATATGGTCTCTAGCAACCGAGCAAAAATTGGTCCATATCGGTCCATAATTATATATAGCCCCCATATAAAACGTTCTCCAGATTTGACCTCCGGAGCCTCTTGGAGGAGCAAATTTCATCCAATCCGGTTGTAATTAGGAACGTGGTGTTAGTATATGGTCGCTAACAACCATACCAAAATTGGTCCAATCACACAAACCTTGATCCATATCGGTTCATAATCATGGTTGCCACTAGAGCCAAAAATAATCTACCAAAATTTTATTTCTATAGAAAATTTTGATAAAATTTTATTTCTATAGCGCACATATAAACCGATCCCCAGATTTGGGTTGCGGAGCTTCTAAGAGAAGCAAATTTCATCCGATCCGGCTGAAATTTGGTACATGGTATTGGTATATGGTCTCTAGCAACCGTGCAAAAATTGGTCCATATCGGTCCATAATTATATATAGCCCCCATATAAAACGTTCTCCAGATTTGACCTCCGGAGCCTCTTGGAGGAGCAAAATTCATCCGATCCGGTTCAAATTAGGAACGTGGTGTTAGTATATGGTCGCTAACAACCATACCAAAATTGGTCCAATCACACAAAACTTGATCCATATCGGTTCATAATCATGGTTGCCACTAGAGCCAAAAATAATCTACCAAAATTTTATTTCTATAGAAAATTTTGATAAAATTTTATTTCTGTAGACATTTTTGTCAAAATTTTCTTTCTATAGAAAATTTTGTGAACATTTTTATTTCTATAGAAAATTTTGTGAAAATTTTATTTCTATAGAAAATTTTGTTAAAATTTTATTTCTGTAGAAAATTTTGTCAAAATTTTATGTCTACTTTGTCAGACTGAATTATATACGTATTGGGTCGATCTTTTTTGATCTAATGTATACGACGTATGGACTTACATACAATTTAGAAGATGGAGTTAGGAGGTTTTAAGATACCTTGCCATCGGCAAGCGTTACCGCAACTTAAGTAATTCGATTGTGGATGGAAGGGTTTAGAAGAAGTTTCTACGCAATCCATGATGGAGGGTACATAAGCTTCGGCCTGGCCGAACTTACGGCCGTATATACTTGTTTTCAAATATATTTTATCTTGGTTCCGAATGAATTTTCTCTCCGAATACTCATTTTAATATTTTACTTAAGCATATACAATTTTGGCGAAGTCTTATATCACGACATATATATTTTTACTCATAATAAGTAAATTTATACTTGTTTATGTTCACACATGGTATTTTTCTATATTTAATGAAATTTTCTTTGTGTATATATATTTGTAATGCGCCAATTGGTTACTTTTATTATTTTACTTCCAGCATACACTTTGTCTCTCTTTGTAAACACATATATGTTTATGGGCTATTTCTAAATTAATATATGTTTGCATCCAAGCATGTTATATTTACAAACATTTTATGTCCCAAACATAATATGTTCTAACATATATGTCCCAAACATATTATGCTAGTTTATGAACATTATATGTTTGCACTCAAAAATATTGTGTTTAAAAATTTGAGTTCCAAACATATAATGTTTATACCCAAACATATGAAAAACAGTCTTTTTCGTCCGTGTAAGTATAAGCTAATATTTCGTTTGCAATAAAAATAAGTCAAAATTAGCAGTGGTTTAACTACGGTCTCGTCTCCTTCTGAATGCATGAGTGAACGCGTGCACTATCATATAATACCCTGCTCCACAGTATGGCACAAAGTATAAAAACGGGTTTTAATGCCTAATTCGGTCTGACCGAACTTTCGTCCTTGCTTACTTATTGTATATGTACGAGGGCAGTTCGGAAACTTCTTAGCCTAGCGCAAAAAGCGCGGTATAAACAGAAAAAAGTTAAGTGCTTTAGAAACTTCCATCTCTGTTATGAACACATGTTAAATTTTGTTTCGATCTGGCAACTCCTTCATATAGAAACAGGTGTTCAAAAAAGACGCATTCGCAATTTTTTTACAATGGAAAAATTAGAAATGCGTGCTGTCATTAAATATTTACATAAAAAAGGTTTATCGGGACAAGAAATTCATAATGATATGGTGAATGTGTTAGGTGAAAGTGTTCCTTCATATGCAACAGTAAAAAATTGGGTTGCTGAATTTAAACGTGGTCGTACAAGCATTGAAGATGAACCACGTAGTGGACGTCCAAAAACAGCAACAGCAACAGAAATTGTAGCCAAAGTGCATGATATGGTATTAAATGATCGACGAATAAAAGTGCGTGAAATTGCTAATTAATTTTGCATGAAGAACTACAGATGAAAAAGCTTTCTGCAAGATGGATGTCGCATTTGTTAACAGTCGATCAAAAACGCATTCTCAACCTTGTTTGGATCGTTTTAAGCGAAATAAAATGTATTTTAAGCGTCGTTTCATAACTGTTGATGAGACATGGATCCACCATGAAGACCTAGAGGAAAACTATTTGAATCAAGGGATAGAATTGCTAGAAAATCGTTGGACTAAGTGTATTGAAGTTTCAGGAGATTATATTGAAAAAATAAAAATATTTTTGAAAAACTAACTACTATCTTTCATTGATAGGCTAAGAAGTTTCCGAACCGCCCTCGTATTCATATATACAAAGTATTCATGCAATAATGTCATATAATTTAATACAAATCGAGATTATTTAAAGATAATCTACTTGTTGTCCCCGTTAGACTTCTAATAACATTCATCCTCTTCCTCTTTAAGCATATAAACTGCTTATATGTCTGTCTTTTTGAATATTAAATATTAACATGCCATATTTTTGTTCTCGAAACAAGCAACAACCCACCCATATGTCCCCAATGCTGCTCAAATATGGAAACAAAATCACATACCGCCTCCAACCAGTCAGACCGGAAGGAAAGTGTTGAAATATACCCCTATATTCATGGGTATGTAACGACACAATGTAATAAAAATCCACTCGACTGGTATAAGGGAATTGGTATGGTTGGGATTTTGTTTATACCGTGAATGAGTAGCAGCGACCTCTCCTCTCTCATATTCAGAAATCAAAAGGCTGACAAAGTCATAACCATTTTCATAATCATAATCGTTTGAATATTGACATTGTTATTGGAATTTACCACTGATCCAAATCCTGACGTTTTTCCTATTCCCATTATGGCCTCTGCTGTTACAATGGCTACAGCCTTTGGTGTTATTGATTTTATAGACTCGACTGTCTACGGTTTAAATGTTCTGAGGCCTAAAGCAAATCATATACATATCAATATAGATACGCATTTCGGCCTAATAAGTGATTATATTTGATTATTGATTCAGTGCATCCATTAAATTGAAGCCTCTTTATTATCACAGAGTTGGACAAATCCCATAAAATGATTTTCAAATGTGTACGTGCACCAATTGGTTGTAAATATCCAAATATCATTCAATTGGAAAGTTTTAATGAAAAAATTTAGCTTGAAGTCACATTTTTTCAAAGGCTTCATTATGTATATCCCCAGCGAAAAAAGCGTTGCCAAAAAAGTATTAAAAATGTTCTTTTTGGATTCGGAAGTGGTGCAAAATTGTCGCAGAAGAAATTTAACATGGGCTTTCCAGCAAAAAAAAAGCATGGCTAAAAAAGTAGTGAAAATGTTCTTTTTGGTTCCGGAAGTGGTGGCAAATTTGCCGCAGAAGCGATGAATTTAACATGAGCTTGTCATAGGACGGATGTCCACCATTTTAACACTTCTTAACATCGTCTTCTAAATTGTAAGTTAGAGAAGTGGTATATATAGACAAAAAAGGTATATATAAGTAAGCCTACATGGACGAAAAAGACTGTTTTTCATATGTTTGGATGTAAAAAGTATATGTTTGGAAGTCGAATTTTTTAACACAATATTTTTTAGTGCAAACCTATAATGTTCATAAACTAGTTATTGAGACAAATAATTTAAGCAATGGAAGTTTGTCTTTATTTAATGACGTTTAAATTAGAGTGAACAAAAAGAATATTAGAATGTTTGAATATAAAGTAAATGTAGCAAACCTATTACGTTAAAATTAATTGTGTTGTAATACAGTATTATCATACAAAGTTATTTCAACATGCCTCCTCAACATAAGTAATTTTATAGCATTCAAAATTATTTAATTAATCTAAATTAAAATTGATTCCAATGTTATTACAACAATAATAATGTTTCGGCTTTGGCTACCATCGATTCACTTGGTAAATATTTTAATTCGACAAGTCCTCGTTCAATTGTGTCTTTGATGAAGTGATGTTTATAGTGAATGTGTTTCGTTCGTGAATGGTGAGCTCCAAATTTAGCCATCTGTTGAGCACTTTGAGAATCCGTATGTATTATTATTGGCTCTGTGGTTCTAAATCCCAGTTCTTCAAGGATGTAGCTCAAGTATAATGCTTCTTTTGCTGATTCCGTTAGGGCAATATACTCTGCTTCAGCAGTTGAAGTCGCCACAACTTTTTGCTTTTTAGATTCCCATGATACAACTCCGTTTGCTAATATAAAGCAAAATCCAGATTGAGATTTTCGATCGTTTACATCTTGAGCCCAATTTGCATCACAAAATCCTGTAATCGATTTTGAGGAATTTTGTACTTTATGATTGCATCGCTAGTCGTACCTAAATATTTGAATACATGGATAGCAGCATTTAAATGTTGTTCTCTTGGGTTATTGGAAAATTGAGATAACATGCTAACAGCGCAAGTAATATCTGGCCTACTATGAAGTGAAATATATATCAAATACCCAATTAATTCCTGGTAAACTTTCTCGTCTACTTTTTCTGCATCTCTTTCATAGACAGGTTCGCTTTCAAGTTTAATGTTAGCAGGCATAGGTATTCGTACCGGTTTACAATTTTCCAAACCATATCTTTTTACAAGTTGTTTTATATATCCCGACTGTGAAATAGATATTACCTCAGGCTAAACGTCCACTTCTATGCCAATACAATGTTTAGGAACACCTAAGACACGGATTTCAAAATTCGATTGCAATTCCTGTACAAATTTATTAGTATATTCCATACTATTGCAGGCGATGACAATGACATCAACATACAGCGCGACTATTATCATTGTCTTATTATCATTTAAGTAGTAAATACATTGATCGTATTTCGATTGATGAAGGCCAAATTTCTTGATTACAGTATCTATACATTTGTACCACTGCCTTCCGGATTGCTTAAGTCCGTAAATAGATTTTTGAAGTTTACATACCTTATTCTTCGATCCCTCCTGCACAAACATTGCTGGTTGTTGCATAAATATTTCCTCGTCCAATTTTCTATTTAAAAAAGCTGTAGAAACATCAAGCTGAATTCAACAGATAGAGCATATATCAACCGTAAGGATGTTTGTTTCACAACAGGAGCATAAGTATCCATGTAATCCAAGCCTGGTACTTGAGTATACCCTTTTGCAACTAATCTGGCCTTTCTCTTTTCTATTGTTCCGTCCGGTTTTATTTTTGATTTGAACACCCATCTACATCCCACAGGAGTTCTTCCTTCTGGTAAATCAGTTAATGTCCAGGTATAATTCTTAATTAGTGACGCATATTCCTCTTCCATGGCTCTATACCAGGAATCTGCTTGATCTGATGGCAATGCCTCACGTAATGACTTTGGATCCATCAAATTTTCTGATACCTTATTTGAAGATTCGTTACATTTCTTAAAAGCCCAGGATCGCAGTCTTTCCTTAATTGATTCCCCTTGAACTGGAATTTCTGATAAATTGTTCTGCGGGCCTGCAGTATTTTCGGCTTCTGTACCACTTATAGAATCAACAAAATCATCATCATCATGCATTTGTGATGAATCGTTTTCTTCTTCAATGTCTGAGCTAATTTGACCTGGTGATCCATTTCCAGATCGAGTGGGTTTTAATAATTCGAATTCGTAAAACATTTGACCATAAGGGGTCTCATTTTGTTTATATAATGCGCTCTCAATGAACTTTACATCCCTACTCTTTGTTATGGTCCTAGTTCCTGGTTTCCATAATCTGTAAGCTTTCGATTCATTTGAGTATCCGACTAATACATATTCAGAGGATTTAGCATCCCATTTAGATTTATCTTTCTTGTTCAACGCATATGCCTTACATTAAATCTGGCGAAAAAACTTAACACAAGGCTTTTTTCCCGACCACATTTCCTCAGGAGTTATCGAATTATTCAAATTTGTTGGACATCCATTTCTGATAAAAGCAGCGGTATTTATCATTTCTGCCCAAAGACTTTGCGGAAAATTTGCTTCTAGCATGTAACAACGACCCATTTCAACCAATGTTCTGTTCAGCAACTCCGTTTTGTTGTGGTGTATATTCTGCCGAAAGTTGCCTTCTTATACCATTTTCCTTCAAAAACTTAGAGAATTCAGCGCTTACTAATTCTTTAGCATTGTCGGGGAGCCACCGTGGTGCAATGGTTAGCATGCCCGCCTTGCATATACAAGGTCGTGGGTTCGATTCCTGCTTCGACCGAACACCAAAAAGTTTTTCAGCGGTGGATTATCCCACCTCAGTAATGCTGGTGACATTTCTGAGGGTCTCAAAACTTCTCTAAGTGGTTTCACTGCAATGTGGAACGCCGTTCGGACTCGGCTATAAAAAGGAGGTCCCTTGTCATTGAGCTTAACATGGAATCGGGCAGCACTCAGTGATAAGAGAGAAGTTCACCAATGTGGTATCACAATGGACTGAATAGTCTAAGTGAGCCTGATACATCGGGCTGCCACCTAACCTAACCTAACCTAGCATTGTCGCTACGTAATATTTTAATTCTTTTTCCAGTTTCATTCTCAACCATTACCTTGAACTCCTTAAATTTGCCAAATATTCGTCTTTCCGTTTCATAAAATAAACATACGTTTTGCGAGAATAATCATCGATGAATGTTGCGAAATAATGACTTCCACCCATTGATACACAATTCATGGGTCCACACAAATCTGTATGGATTAATTCCAAAATTTCTGTGGTTGATTTGTCACTTTTGTGTGGAAACGGAAATCGGGTTTGCTTACCACGTATGCACGCAATACAATCTATATCCTGATTCTTTAAATTTGGCATCCCTCCACCATATTATTAGATACCAATTTAATCAAATCCTTAGCATTTAAGTGTCCGTAGCGTCCGTGCCATAATTTGAAAATTTCCTTTTCGGACTTCTGCACTGAACTGGTTACCTCGTCACACATATGAACGATATAGATATTATTTCTTTTGCAACCCTCTATCAATATCTTTCCATTTCTAGAAATCAGGGCCATCGAAACTTTCATGTTTTAAGTCTGGAACATAAAGCGTGTTCTCCAAATATACCAGGGATCGACGACCATTGACTATAACATAAACTCCCGACTTTTCCTTTGCCCTTTATAAAAATGTCTTTATCATCCGCTAATTTAACTGTCCCTGCATATCTTGAATCAATATTTACAAATAGGGATTGCTGATTGCACATGTGCGAGGATGCTCCGCTGTCTATTACCCAATCTTGAAAAGATTTAGCAGAAAAAACATTCTCTACAGTTCCTAAAATATTATCGCCGTCTTCATGTGAACTTTTTTCAGCAGACAAATTTGTCCTACAATCGTTGGCCTTATGCCCCCTTTTCTTACATCGGTAACACTTAATTTCAGACTTGTACATACCTTCTTCCCCGTTTCTTTTGCAGCTCGTGGATACATAGTTCTTTTTGTTGCGATAATGCTTTACTTTCATTGCAGCATTTTGATCTACTTCGACTATGTTGCCAATTTCAAGAAGTCTTGACTTCAAAACATCAATTTTCGGAAATTCATTCGCTGTATCAACCGCCGCTTTGATTGCCGAAAATTTTCCAGGTAGTGCATCAACTAAAACAACAGAGAGCAAATCTTCATCAAGTTTGACTCCCATTTCTAGGATTGATGACACACAAATGTCAAATTCTATTATAAACTCTGAAACATTCTGGTTATCCAACATCTTCAAATTTAGAAGTTTTCTGTAGCACTCAATTTTCTTTCTTATTGACTTTCGGTCAAAGGTATCTTGCAAATATGTCCACATTTCCGACGAAGTTTTGATATTTCTTACCATGTTAACAATACTCGGCTCTAAACATAATAAAATTTCAGCTCTTGCATCCATATCTCTTTCTTGGAAGTCTCTGACTTTGTTTTCATAACAAATTTTTTCAGCATTCGACGCGGTGTCCGATATACCTTGACATGCAGGAGATTTCTCAATACCCAATGCGATATTTAATAATCGATTTTTATGTAAAATTGCTTCCATCTGCGTCTTCCATGTTGAAAAATTGCTTCCGTTCAACAACGGAATTCGACCATTGTACGACGTCATGTCTCCACGAATTTACCAATTTATATATCAACGCCTTTTTCCAAACTACATCTAGCACACAGCTTTCCTCAGATTTTCCTTTATCCGACACACAGAGTAATAGAAAATCAAAATCGCGATTCTGTATTTTTTTGGCAATTTCGTTATGAGTGTAGGCCCATAACCTATTGAGACAACTAATTTAAGCAATGGAAGTTTGTCTTTATTTAATGACGTTTAAATTAGAGTGAACAAAAAGAATATTAGAATGTTTGAATATAAAGTAAATGTAGCAAACCTACTACGTTAAAATTAATTGTGTTGTAATACAGTATTATCATACAAAGTTATTTCAACACTAGTATAACATGTTTGGGACATATATGTTAATATGTTAGAACATATTATTTTTGGGATATAAAATGTTTGTAAATACAATATGCTTGAATGCAAACATATATTAACTTAGAAATAGTCTATAAACATATATGTGTTTAGAAAGAGAGACCTAGAGAGTAAGTATGCTGCAAGTAAAATAATGGAAGTAACCAATTGGCGCCTTAAAAATATACCCACATAAAGAAAATTTCATTAAAATTTTTTGCTACCAGTGTACGCCCTAAGATGAAACATAATATGTTTGAACAATTCAACCAATATTTTGTTTGGATCAATCTTGAAAATATATATGCTTGAAGCAAAATGTGTTTGGGGTATATGTTACAGAAGCGATTTTTTTTGAGGATGTACCTATAATTACGAACCGATATGGACCTTTGCGCGGTAACTAGAGAGCCAGAATTGAAACATGAAGGTGATTTTTGTGTGATTGGGGATCGGTTTATTTGAGGGCTCTATATTTAACTATAGACCGATATGGACCTAGCTTGGCATGGTTGTTAGCGGCCATATAGCACAATGTACAACATTTCAACTGAATCGGGTGAAATTAGCTCCAAACAAAATATGGATATCGGTTTATATGGGTTCTATATATGATTATGGACCGATATGGACCAATTTTGGCATGGTTTTTAAAGACCATATGCTATACCATATACATACTAACACCACGTAGCAAATTTCAACCAGAAAGGAAGAATTTTGCTCCTTCAAGACGCTCCGGATGTCAAATCTGAGGATCGGTTTTATGGGGACTATATATAATTATGGACCAATGTGGACCAATTTTTGCACAGTTGCTAGAGACCATATACCAACGCTCCGTACCAAATTTCAGCCCGATCGGATGAAATTTGCTCCTCTTAGAGGCTTCGCAAGCCAAATCGGGAGATCGGTTTATATGGGGCTATATATAATTATGGACCGATGTGGACAGATTTTTGCACAGTTGTTAGAGACCATTTACCAACACCATGTACCAAATTTCAGCCGGATCAGATGAAATTTGCTTCTCTTAGAGGCTCCGCAAGCCAAATCGGGAGATCGGTTTATATGGGGGCTATATAATTATGGACCAATTTTTGCATAGTTGTTAGAGACCATAAGCCAATACCACGTACCAAATTTCAACCGGAACGGAAGAATTTTGCTCCTCCAAGAGGCTCCGGAGGTCAAATCTGGGGAACGGTTTATATAGAGGCTATATATAATTATGGACTGATATGAATCAATTTTTTCATGATTGTTAGAGACCATATACGAACACCACGTACCAAATTTCAACCGGATCGGATGAAATTTGCGTCTCTGAGAGGCTCCGCAAGCCAAATCTGGGGGTCGGTTTATATGGGGGCTATACGTAAAAGTGGTTCAATATGGTCCATTTGCAATACCAGCCGAACTATATTAACAACAACTACTTATGCCAAGTTTCAAGTCGATAGCTTATTTCTTTCGGAAGTTAGCGTGATTTCAATAGACGGACGGACGGACAATATATCGATGTTTCGATGTGTTACAAACGGAATGACAGAGTTAATATACCCCCCATCCTATGGTGGAGGGTATAAAAAAATTATTCCCGCTGGGATTTGAACCTGTGCCATATTACTTTTTCACATCTATGGAAGTTCTTTTGAGAAGTTTTTGCAAATTACGATAATATTTAATTTTTTGTTAATTGTTACTGGAAAAAATATATTTGTGCAAAATAAAAACGATGTATGACATAAAAAATATTTTTTTAGAAAAAATTTTAATAAAAAATTGCCGCTGTTGAGATTTGAACCAGCGTTCTTTATTTTTGATTAATAATAATAAGAACATCTCAGGAAGTAGTTAGAATGTCATGCCGTTTTGATGCATCGTGTTCAATGGCGTTTGTGGCCGAGTGTGCTAAGCCAACAAAAAAATTTGAAAGTTCTTCTACAGACACAACTTTAAAACAAGTAAGGAAAGTCTAAAGTCGGACGGGGCCGACTCGATCTGGACAGAATTTGGTAGACTTCTACAAAATCTATAGACTCACAATTTAAGTCGGCTAATGCACTAGGGTGGAACACAATGTTAGTACCCTGTTCCACAGTGGGGCGCAGGGTATAAATATGGGAAACATTTAAATCTGAAGCAATTTTAAGGAAACTTCGCAAAAGTTTATTTATTAATTTTCGCTCGATATATATGTATTAGAAGTTTAGGAAAATTAGAGTCATTTTTACAACTCTTGGACTAAGCAGTGGCGATTTTACAAGGAAAATGTTGGTATTTTGACCATTTTTGTCGAAATCAGAAAAACATATATATGGGAGCTATATCTAAATCTGAACCGATTTCAACCAAATTTGGCACGCATAGCTACCATGCTAATTCTACTCCCTGTGCAAAATTTCAACTAAATCGGAGTTAAAAGTTGGCCTCTGTGGTCATATGAGTGTAAATCGGGCGAAAGCTATATATGGGAGATATATCCAAATCTGAACGGATTTGGCTGATATTTTGCACGTTTTTCGAGACACATAAAATATTCGGATGTACGGAATTTGAGGAAGATCGGTTGATATACACGCCAATTATGACCAGATCGGTGAAAAATATATATGGCAGCTATATGTAAATCTGAACCGATTTTTTCCAAAATCAATAGGGATCGTCTTTGAGCCGAAACAGGACCCTATACCAAATTTTAGGACAATCGGACTAAAACTGCGAGCTGTACTTTCCACACAAAAATACATCAACAGACAGACAGACAGACAGACAGACAGACAGACAGACAGAGAGACAGACAGACAGACAGACAGACAGACAGACAGACAGACAGACAGACAGACAGACAGACAAACAAACAGACGGACATCGCTAAATCGACTCAGAATTTAATTCTTAGCCGATCCGTATACTAAAAGGTTGGTCTATGATTACTCCTTCTTGGCGTTACATACAAATGCACAAACTTATTATACCCTGTACCACAGTAGTGGTGAAGGGTATAAACACTTCCAAAAATGTCCTCCCAAAGATGTTCTTTATTTTAACTGCACAGGAAGTTCATTTGAGTCAATTTCTTATAACTCGTTCTTTTTCGTATTTTTAATGGGAAGTTTAAAATTTTATTGTTTCAAATAGGTTAAAAACAGATTAAGAATTAATAAAGTAGTGTAAATTATTTAAATTTTGCCGAAAAAAATGTTAAATCCTTACTAGGAAATTTGGGAATTTTTGAAAATATTTGATGTCGAACGTTCCGGACAAGCGTTATAATGCATTAGAAATCATAAACAATTGTTAAAATTATTTATTGGCAAAATATCAAATTCACATCCAAAACACTGGATTCGCATCACACCTTAAGAAGTGATGCAAATTCAGTGCAACGGCTGTTGAAATGGTGGACATCCGTCTTCTAACAAGTCCATGTTTCTGCGACAATTAAAATAACACCACGAACCACATTTCAACCGGATCGGATGATATTTGCTTCTCAATGATCCTCAGCAACACACAAAAAAAATTTTCTGATTCAATCACGAAATTAATTGATCCAATTAATTTTTTAATTGAAATGTCTTCAATCACAAAAATTACAGTATAAATTAAGAAATTAATTGATATTATTAATTTTTGTGATTGATTTTTATTTCAATTAAAAAATTTTTTGAATCAATTAAATTTTTAATTGAATATTTTTTAAAACTCAATTGGAAAAAATTTTGTGAAATTTTTTTCTGTGAAGCCTACAAGTCCAGTTCGATATGTCCTATTTGCAATACCATACACCAGACATACATCAATAAGAACTATTTGTGCCAAGTTTCAGGTCGATAACTTGTTCCGTTTGGAACAAGTAATCGTGATTTCAACAGACGGACATAGCTAAATCGACTCAGAATTTCACCACGACCCAGAATATATATACTTTATGGGGTCTGAGACCAATATTTCGATATTTTACAAACGGAATGACAAAGCTAATAAGCCGCCATCCTATGGAGGACGGTATAAAAATAATTAAATCAATTACAGTCTTAATTGAATTATTTATTAAAATTCAATTAAAATTGTAACTGAAAAATTTGGGTGATATTTTTTCCCCGTGTATAGAGTAAACCTTTTGTTCTTCTCATGTGCTAGCTGATAGTTGACGATATGAACATTTTTTTTATTGAATATTTCATTATTTGGCTGAAAAACTGTATGCTGACAATTGAAACCACAATAAACCTATCAATGAAATCATCACCTAGCTATTGAACAATTGCCTTGTAAATTATTGAAATGGTGCCATTTATGGGAAACAATACACAGACGCCAATAATCGTTAACAACAACGACAAAAACACGCAAATTCAAATGAACCGCATCCGCAATCATGAAACATAATTTCAGCATCAATCCATTAACCAATGAATTTACCTTTTGGTTAGTTAACAATGTGTTCTGCTCAATTCTACCATAGTACATTTGCAAATAAATACATGTGGTAGGAAATAATTTCACTTCACTTGTTTAAACTCATATCCGGTTGGAGTTTTGAGACATTGAAAGGTTATGAAAGTAAAATAAATGAGCAAATATTATAATTAACAAGTATACACGTCATTAAGTTCGGCCCGGCCGAATCTTAAATGTCCACCAACATGAATAAAATCTAATAGTTTCCTTTGAAAATTCATCAACGTAGCTGGGTAATTGTACCTAAATATATAGAATTTCAGGTGGATTTGATGACAGATATTCTCCCTAGCTGAAGGGTTCAAATGGAAATCTTCCCGAAATCTTCAGATGCTGCATTTATAAGAAGCATTTTTGTTTAAGTTTTAGAGCAAGCATAAATAACTTGTCAAAATGTGCTCGCAAATCCGATATAATAACGTCTTTCATATTATTCGAAATCTAAATTCTATATATACTCGTAGAAACACCTATATAGATGTGGAGCCAGAGTCTGAAGATTTTGCTGGAGTCGGAGTCGTAAAAATTTTGCTCCATTCCAACTCCGGCTAAACCAAAATTAAACAAGTAAGTAAAGTAGAAAGTCGGGCGGGGTCGACTATATCATACCCTAAACCACCATTACAGAATTAGTAATCATAAGCATTTGTGGGGTAACATATAGGTCTGGGAGATAAACCGCAGTTGCATATTTAAGAAAATTAAGGGGTATATGTCTATGGGTGCTTTGTGTCAATCTGACTATAGCTCATAGTCATTGTTGCCACGGAAAATGTTCGGTTTACCCTACAAGGACAAAATAAGTTCCCTACTTTCCCATACATTCCAAAACAATTTTCCATACTATATTTTTCGTTAAATTTAAAAAATTTTACACAACAAAAATGGTTCTAAGTACTTTATTATCTTAAAACATGAATATGCAACGTATTTAACTTAGAATATAAATTTGTATTACCACCACGGTTGCCACAGTTGGTAGAATTCTACCCAAATTAGTAATCTTTTTTGTTAAATCTTTATAAAAATAAAATTTTGGAAAAAGTTTCTATAAACAAATTTTTGTGAGAAATTTTTCTATAGAAATAAAATTTTGACAATAAATTCTATAGAAATAAAATTTTGAGAAAAAATTCCACAGAAATAAAATGTTGAGAAATTTTTTATAGAAATAATATTTTGAAAAAAATTTCTATAGAAATACAATTTTGACAAAATGTTCTATAGAAATAAAATGTTGACAAAATTTTCTACAGGAATAAAGTTTACCACACATTGTTAAAAATCAAGCCTTGCCGGCTTCTAATTTCCTCCTCTAGAGCCACCAAAATGTAAAATTTATTACAAATTGTGTTGAGTGAAAATGTCCTACATTGTGGCCCTACGTCCCTACAAGACGCTAAATATTAGAAAAACCCTACATATAGGGAATTTCCCCTACTACTAGCAACACTGGCTGTGTTGATATTGCAACTACGGAGTTAGTATGCCACTAATATTGAGCCCATTATTAAAAAAGAGAAAATCGTTAAATTAGTGTGGGTAATAAATACAAATTTGTAAAAATCGAGCAATATTCTTATGTAAGAGCTACAGGTAGGTATAAGTACGATCGGCTAGTACATCAAAATTTGAAATTTGAGTAACATTGGTTAATAAATAAGAGTACTATGGCCAAATTTGGGAAAATCGAGCGATCCATATATATGGAAGCTATATCTACATCTGAATCAATTTGCATAATATTTTGCGTGTTTGATTAATACCACAAAAGGTTGCCTTGTGCAAGATTTGAGTAAGATCAGTTAAGAAATGAGGCCTGTATGGTCAAACATATGGTTATTAGGGGCGAATTTTTCAAAATCGGGTGATACATATATGGGAGCTATATCTACATCTGAACCGATTTCGATAAAATTTTGCACATGTAGTTAGTACTATAGAGGACTGGATCTAGCTAACTTTTAGTAAGATCGGTTAATAAATAAGGGTTCTATGGCCAAATTTGGGAAAATCGGGCGATAGGGAGCTATATCTAAATCTGAACCGATTTCGATGATTTTTTGCACATATAGTCAGTAGTATAGAAGACTATATTTACTCAAATTTGAGTAAGATCGGCTGATAAATAAGGGTTTTATGGTCAAATTTAGAAAATTCGGGCGGTACATATATATGGGAGCTATAGCTAAATATGAACCGATTTCGATGATTTTTTGCACATATAGTTAGTGCTGTATAAGATTATATTTAGCCAACTTTGAGTAAGATCGGTTGATAAATAAAGGTTTTGTGGCCAAATTTGGGAAAATCGGGCGATACATATATATGAGAGCTATATCTAAATCTGAACGGATTTGGATGAAATTTTGTAGACTTGAAGGGCGATGGAAAAGATTACCTTTTGCCAAATTTGGTGACGATCCGTTTGAAAAAAAGCGCAACGTGACCCCATTTGTCGAAATCGGGCGATACTTATATATGGGAGCTATATCTAAATTTGATCCGATTTCTTCCAAATTCAATAGCGTTCGTCCTTGTGCCCAGAAACCTCCCTGTACCAAATTTCATCAAAATCGGTTATTAATTGCGACCGGAATCCTGTGAACAACAAATAGATGGACAGACGGACGGACGGACGGACACCAAGCGCTAGATCGACTCAGGAGGTGATTCTGAGTCGATCGGTATATATTTTATGGGGTTTTAAATCAATATTTCTGGTAGGCACATTTTTTGGCCGATCAAACTTATTATACCCTGACCACTATGTGGTTTAGGGTATACAAATTTGTATAGGTCAATTTTTGGTAGCCTCCACAAATAAGTGTTATTAAAATGAGATTAAGTTACATTACTCTTAGCGACTACGGAGTCGAAGTCGAACTGATGAAAAATGCTGGAGTCGGAGTCGAGCAAAATTGGATCGACTCCACAGCCCTGATGATCACGATGAGTAAACTCCGAAAATCTTTATACTCACCACCATAGCAAGGCGATGGGGGTATACTAAGTTTGTCATTCCGTTAAAATATACATATTTAAGTTTTCAAATGAAGGCGGTGGATTTATCCCACCTCAGTAATGCTGGTGACATTTCTGAGGGTTTCAAAGCTTCTCTAAGTGGTTTCACTGCAATGTGGAACGCCGTTCGAACTCGGCTATAAAAAGGAGGTCCCTTGTCATTGAGCTTAACATGGAATCGGGCAGCACTCAGTGATAAGTTCACCAATGTGGTATCACAATGGACTGAATAGTCTAAGTGAGCCTGATGCATCGGGCTGCTACCTAACCTAACCTACTCGAGATGTTTATGGTTTCTCTAGAACTCAAACAAAAATGGTTGTTATATATCCTGTATCTGATTTTCACAGGTAGAATCTCTAAATTTCGAACTGGAGGTGAGTATTTGAGATTCGGCCCGGCCGAACTTACTGCTTGTATATACTTGTTATACCCACCACCATAGAATGGTGATGGGGGTATAATAAGTTTGTCATTCCGTTTGTAACACATCAAAATATCGATTCCCCGACTATATAAAGTATATATATTCTTGATCAGGGAGAAATTCTAAGACGATATAACGATGTCCGTCTGTCTGTCTGTTGTAATCACGCTACAGTCTTCAATAATGAAGCAATCGTGCTAAGATTTTGCACAAACTCGTCTTTTGTCTGCAGGCAGGTCAAGTTCGAAGATGGGCTATATCGGTCGAGGTTTTGATATAGTCCCCATATAAACCGACCTCCCGATTTGGGGTCTTGGGCTTATAGAAATCGTAGTTTTTATCTAATTTGCCTGAAATTTGAAAACAAGAGGTATTTTATGACCATAAAGAGGTGTGCCAAAAATGGTGAGTATCGGTCCATGTTTTGGTATAGCCCCCATATAGACCGATCTCTCGATTTTACTTCTTGGGCTTATAGAAACCGCAGTTTTTGAGTATCGGTCCATGTTTTGGTATATCCCCCATATAGACCGATCTCTCGATTTTACTTCTTGGGCTTATAGAAACCGCAGTTTTTATTCAATTTATCTGAAATTGGAAAACGAAAAGTATTGTAGGACCACAAATGGAAACCGCAGTTTTTATTCAATTTACCTGAAATTGGAAATCTAGAGATATTGTAGGACCACATATATGTGTGTGAATTGTGAGTATCGGTCCATGTTTTGGTATGGTACCCATATAAAACGACCTCCCGATTTGGGGTCTTGGGCTTACAGAAACCGTAGTTTTTATCCAATTTGTCTGAAATTGGAAATCTATAGGTATTTTAGAACCTTAAAGAGGTGGGCCGAACATGGTGAGTATCGGTCCATATTTTGGTATAGGCCCCATATAGACCGATTTCTCGATTTTACTTCTTGGGCTTCTAGAATCCGAAGTTTTTATCCTATTTGCCTGAAATTGGAAATCTAGAGGTATTTTCGGGTCATAAAGAGGTGTGCCGAAAACGGTGAGTATCGGTCCATATTTTAGTATAGCTCCCATAAGAATGATCTCCCGATTTAACTCCTTGGGTTTCTAGAAACCGTGGTTTTTAACTGATTTGCCTGAAATTGTAAATATTCTGGTATTTTAGGCTCACAAAAACGTGTATCGAATTAAGTTTTTATCGGTCCATTTGGTAATGCCTCCATATAGACCGACTTCACTTCTTGAGGGCGTAGAAAGCGCACTGATCATGAAAATTGCTTGAAACTCAATGTAAAATTTCCAGATTTTACAGATTTAAGATTTCAAATCAAGACGTTATTTTATAATTTTCTTGCACACTTACAAGAGATGTTAATGATTCCTCTAAAACTCAAACAAAAATGGTTCTTATAAATCCAGAATCTGATATAGTCCTCATAGGTGAAATCTTTAAATTTATCTTCGGGAAGTGTCCTCAAGTCCTCAAGCCCTCCTACAATGTCAAAGGAAACCCTAATATTTGGTTCATGGTGGTGGGTATTTAAGATTCGGCCCGGCCGAACTTACTGTTGTATATACTTGTTTTACTTAATTGTGTTTCGTTCCTGAACGATAGCCAATTTTAATTTGAAGTCTAGATATATTGTAGAAGTATAAAACAAGTTTCTCCAACCGCAATGTTGAACGCCGTTCGGACTAGGCTATAAAAAGTAGGTACCTTTTCATTTAACTAAAATATAGAATCGGGCATTCTTTCCTTTGTAACGAAATTTTAGACCAACGAAGTTCTTTTTCATTGTTAAAGTTGCCTCTTTAATGGAAAATAAGTCGTTGTTTATGGAACACGTTACCACGATTGTCCCTAAAAGAACTTTGTTTAATCTGAAGGAAACAACAAGAGGAAATTTCATTGGTGCACATATTTCGATTCCAGGAAGAGAAATTAATTTTCTGCATGTATTTTATATGCATCAAACCAATTGCAGATATTCTGTATAAACCTAAAAATGTTCTTTCTTACTAACCATCATAACCAATATTACCATCATTTTCCACATTAGCATAGAAACCACAATCATCACCGTGAAGATCATTTATCACAACCATTGCAAAATGGAAAAAAAGAAAATCACACAGAAAATCAAGCCGTAATAATTCATTCTCACACAAAATTGTGGGTGTTTCACAGTGGAAACATTTCCACTGAATTGCTATTGCTCTTTCCTTCTACATTTTGGCCTGGCAAAAATTTTCTGCATTTTTGATATTGGTTGTTGAAAATTCATTGGTGTCTGCTGCATTGTTTGTTGTTGTGATAGTTTGGAAATTGTGGTCAGCAGGAGTTTGGTGTACCATCGAATAATCAGAGATTAAAAATACGTTAAGTCCCAAAGAGCCAACGAGGCAACCAACCATGACTTTCTATTCCAGTACTCAATACTCTCTCTCTCTCTGGACTGGGTTAATTCCAAATGCAAGTTAGAAAGTTTCATCGGGCTTCGTTACGAATGGAAAGTGTTGGTGTACAAATTTGCAAAAACTCTTTGTTGCACTAAATTTTGGAAGTTTCACAGCTATTGTTTTTCTTTTTTGTTTTTGCTCATTTTTGTGGCAGCCAGTGAAAGGAGAAAGTTTTCCACATCATAAACCATGATTAAAATTTCATTAAAATCATAAGTTTTCTTAGGTTGAGGGAGGAGTTTGTTTTTTGTTGAAGGATTTATGAAGGCGGTTATATGGCATAGTTGATGATTTGTCTCGAAGAAATAGAGTAAACAGAAAAAAGTTTGTATTTGTAGCCAAAATGGAAGTTATTCGTGGTGCAATGGTTAGCGGCACAATTTTCATAAAAATCTCGTCTCGAGTTGAAACCCAAATTCTGAGGAGACACAGTTAATGTTCCATTGGAATTATTATAATTAATTCCAAACTAATGTTGGTTACATTTCTAAAGTATGAATTATTAAGGTGTTCTCACACAGTATATGCCCCGCTATTTGGTATTCAAGGAAGCTAAATAAATATTGCAAAAATTATACTACAATAAAGAAGATCCTCTGTGGTAGCAAAGACGAAATAATAGCCTAAGTATGGCTGAATATTTTAATTATCGTTTTCTTTTCAATGGCTCTATTAACCATGTTCCTTAATCTATATCTGTCTATAAAGCTCGAAAAAATTTGTATAATTAGATATAATGCATTTGGACGTCAATTTCCTATTTCGGTATCAGGCTAACATGAAATATAATATCATCATCATTATATCATCAGGTGCACCGATTGGCCGCAATATTTATGCCCCCCACTTTGGGATGGTGGCAGAAAATAATTTCAAAAATTGGTAGAATTTTTGATGCTTTGTAGATTTTGCAGAATATTCCTCTTTAACTAAGGAGGTATGTAAATAAATTTTTGAAAAAAAATTCTACAGAAATCAAATTTTGAGAAAATTTTCTATAGAAATAAAATTTTGAAAAAATTTTCTATAGAAATGAAATTAAAAAAAATCTACAGAAATCAAATTTTGAGAAATTTTTCTATAGAAATAAAATCTTGAAAAAAATTCTATAGAAATAAAATTTTGACAAAATGTTCTATGGAAATAAAATATTGATAAAATCTTCTATACAATTTTTCATACAATTTTGACAAATTGTCTAAAGAAACACAATATTGACAAAATTTTCTAAAGAAATAAAATTGTCACAAAATTTTCTAAATAAAAAAAATTGTGACAAAATTTTCTATAGAAATAAAATTTTGTCAAAATGTTCTATAGAAATAAAATTTTTACAAAATGTTCTATAGAAATAAAATTTTGACAAAATGTTCTATAGAAATAACATTTTGATAAAGTTTTCTATAGAAATAAAATTTTGACAAAATTTTCAATAGACATACAATTGTCTAAAGAAATAAGATTTTGACAAAATTGTCTAAAGAAATAAAATTGTGACAAAATTTTCTATAGAAATAAAATTTTGTCAAAATATTCTATAGAAACAAATTATGGAAAAAATGCTCTATAGAAATAAAATTTTGATAAAATGTTCTATAGAAATAAAATAGTGATAAAATCTTCTATAGAAATAAAATTTTGATAAAATTTTCTATAGACATACAATTTTCACAAATTGTCTAAAGAAATACAAGTTTGACAAAATTTTCTAAAGTAATAAAATTGTGACAAAATTTTCTATAGAATAACATTTTGTTAAATGTTCTCTAGAAATAAAATTTTGACAAAATGTTCTATAGAAATACAATTTTGATAAAGTTTTCTATAGAATAAAATTTTGACAAAATTTTCAATAGACATAAAATTGTCTAAAGAAATAAAATTTTTACAAAATTGTCTAACGACATAAAATTTTCTAAAGAAATAAAACTGTAAAAAAATTATTTAAAGAAAGAAAATTGTGACAAAATTTTCTAAATAAATAAAATTGTGACAAAATGTTCTATAGAAGTAAAATTTTGTCAAAATATTCTATAGAAAAAAATTTTTGAACAAATGTTCTATAGAAATAAAATTTTGACAAAATGTTCTATAGAAATAAAATATTAACAAACGCTTCTATAGATCTTTTGATGCTTTGCAGATTTTGCAGAATATTCCTTTTCAACTAAGAGGTATAGAAATAAAATTTCAAAAAAATTTTCTGTAGAAATAAAATTTTGACAAGATTTTCTATAGAAATAAAATTTTGACAAAATGTTCTATAGAAAATTTTCTATAGAAATAAAATTTTGACAAATTGTTCTACAGAAGTAAAATTTTGACAAAATGTTCTATAGAAATAAAATATTGACAAAATCTTCTATGGAATTTTTGATGCTTTGTAGATTATGCAGAATATTCCTTTTCAACTAAGAGGTATAGAAATAAAATTTCGAAAAAATTTTCTATAGAAATAAAATTTTGACAAAATTTTCTATAGAAATAAAATGTTGACAAAATGTTCTATAGAAATAAAATTCTTAAAACGTTTTCTATAGAAATAAAATTTTGAAAAAAATATTCTACAGAAGTCAAATTTTGAGAAAATTTTCTATAGAAATAAAATTTTGAAAAAATTCTATAGAAATAAAATTTTGACAAAATGTTCTATAGAAATAAAATATTGACAAAGTCTTCTATAGAAACAAAATTTTCTATAGAAATAAAATATTGATAAAGTCTTCTATAGAAACAAAATTTTGACAAAATTTTCAATAGACATAAAATTTTGACAAATTGCCTAAAGAAATAAAATTTTGACAAAATTGTCTAAAGAAATAACATTGTGACAAAATTTTGTCTAAAGAAATAAAATTGTGACAAAATTTTCTAAATAAATAAAATTGTGACAAAATTTTCTATAGAAATAAAATTTTGTCAAAATGTTCTATAGAAATAAAATTTTTACAAAATGTTCTATAGAGATAAAATTTTGATAAAGTTTTCTATAGAAATATCATTTTGATAAAGTTTTCTATAGAAATAAAATTATGACAAAATTTTCAATAGACATAAAATTGTCTAAAGAAATAAAATTTTTACAAAATTGTCTAAAGAAATAAAATTGGGACAAAATTTTCTAAATAAATAAAATTGTGACAAAATTTTCTATAGAAGTAAAATTTTGTCAAAATGTTCTATAGAAAACATTTTTTGAAAAAATGTTCTATAGAAATAAAATTTTGACAAAATGTTCTATAGAAATAAAATATTGACAAAATCTTCTATAGCAATAAAATTTTTATAAAATTTTCTATAGAAATAAAATTTTTATAAAATTTTCTATAGAAATAAAATTTTGACAAAATTTTCAATAGACATAAAATTTTGACAAATTGTCTAAAGAAATAAAATTGTGACAAAATTTTCTATAGAAATAATATTTTGTCAAAATGTTCTATAGAAATAAAAATTTTACAAAATGCTCTTTAGAAATACAATTTTGATAAATTTTCTATAGAATAACATTTTGACAAAATTTTTAATAGACATACAATTTTGACAAATTGTCTAACGAAATAAAACTTTCTAAAGAAATAAAATTGTGACAAAAATGTCTATGGAAATAAAATTTTGTCAAAATGTTCTATAGAAATAAAATTTTGACAAAAAGTTCTATAGAAAAAAATTTTGGATAAAATTTTCTGTAGAAATAAATTTTTGACGTGTCTTAAGAATAAAATTGTGACAAAATTTTCTATAGAAATAAAATTTTGATAAAATTTTCTATAGAAATACAATTTTGACAAAATTTTATGTAGAAATAAAACGTTGGTAAAATTTTCTGTAACAATAACACTTCGAAAAATTTTATACAACAATAAAATTTTGAAAAATTTTCAATAGACATAAAATTTTGACAAATTGTGTAAAGAAAAACATGTTCTACAGAAAAAAAAATTTTGAAAAAATGTTCTATAGAAATAAAATTTTTACAAAATTTTCTATAGATATAAAAATGTTGATAAAATTTTCTGTAGAAATAAAATTTTGACAAAATTTTCAATAGACATAAAATTTTTTCAAATTTTCTATAGAAATAAAATATTGACAAAATCTTCTATAGAAATAAAATGTTGATAAAATTTTCTGTAGAAATAAAATTTTGACAAAATTTTCAACAGACATAAAATTTTTACAAATTGTCTATAGAAATAAAATTTTGCCAAGATTTTCTATAGAAATAAAATTTTTAAAATTTTTTCTATTGAAATAAAAATGTTCTGCGTTGTTCTAGTGGTATGATTTCGACATGCCAGTTTTTCCCGAAAATTCAGATAATAATTTGCTTGGTAGGGCTTCGAGCGCGAACAACTTTTGTTTGATTTGGCCCATTTTGAAACACCCATTCAGTCGACCGCTCGGTCATACACGTAAATCCACGATTCATCAACTGTCACGATGTCATAAATGTGTTTCGAAGCATCACGATGGTATTTTAGGAGCATTTCTTAGGACCAATCGAAACGAGAGAGAGGGCGATTGACGCGACAAAATTTGTTTGACGGTCAAATGTTCATGCCATCCCAGCAAATAAGCGTCACCAAAAAAGTAGTGAGAATGACCTTTTGGATCCGGTGCAAAATTGGCACAAAAGCGATGATTTTAAAATGGACTTGTCATAGGATGGATGTCCACCATTTAAACAGCCGTTGCACTGAATTTGCATCACTTCTTAAGGTGTGATCCGAATTCAGAGTTTTGGATGTGAATTAAACAAATTTTGTGCTATTTTGCCAAATAAATAATTTTAATAATTTTTTATGATTTTTTAATGCGTTCTTATGCTAGTCTGAAACGTTTGTCCTCAAATATTTCCAAAATTCGCAATTTTTTCTAGTAATGATTCAGTCTTTTTATACCCACCACCATAGAATGGTGACGGGGATATAATAAGTTTGTCATTCCGTTTGTAACACATCGAAATATCGATTTCCGACTATATAAAGTATATATGTTATGACCATGTCCGTCTGTCTGTCTGTCTGTCTGTTGTAATCACGCTACAGTCTTCCATAATGAAGCAATCGTGCTGAAATTTTGCACAAACACGTCTTTTGTCTGCAGGCAGGTCAAGTTCGAAGATGGGCTATATCGGTCCAGGTTTTGATATAGTCCCCATTTAAACCGACCTCCCGATTTGGGGTCTTGGACTTATAGAAATCGTAGTTTTTATCCAATTTGCCCGAAATTTGAAATCTAGAGGTATTTTATGACCATAAAGAGGTGTGCCAAAAATGGTGAGTATCGGTCCATGTTTTGGTATAGCCCCCATATAGACCGATCTCCCGATTTTACTTCTTGGGCCTATAGAAACCGCAGTTTTTATTCAATTTACCTGAAATTGGAAATCTAGAGGTATTGTAGGACCACAAATACGTGTGCCAAAAATGTGAGTATCGGTGCATGTTTTGGTATGGTCCCCATATAAAACGACCACCCGATTTGGGGTCTTGGGCTTATAGAGACTGTAGTTTTTATCCAATTTGTCTGAAATTGGAAATCTAGAGGTATTTTAGGACCATAAAGAGGTGTGCCGAAAATGGTGAGTATCGGTCCATATTTTGGTATAGCCCCCATATAGACCGATTTCCCGATTTTATTTCTTGGGCTTCTAGAATCCGAAGTGTTTATCCTATTTGCCCAAAATTGGAAATCTAGAGGTATTTTCGGGTCATAAAGAGGTGTGCCGAAAACGGTGAGTATCGGTCCATATTTTAGTATAGCCCCCATAAGAATGATCTCCCGATTTAACTCCTTGGGTTTCTAGAAACCGTAGTTTTTATTTGATTTGCCTGAAATTGTAAATATTCTGGTATATTAGGTTCACAAAAACGTGTATCGGATTAAGTTTTTATCGGTCCATTTGGTAATGCTACATATAGACCGACTTCATTCTTGAGGGTGTAGAAAGCGCACTGATCATCAAAATTGCTTGAAACGCAATGTAAAATTTCCAGATTTTACAGATTTAAGATTTCAAATCAAGACGTTATTTCATAATTTTCTTGCACACTTACAAGAGATGTTTAATGATACCTCTAAAACTCAAACAAAACTGGTTCTTATAAATCCAGAATCTGATATAGTCCTCATAGGTGAAATCTTTAAATTATTCTTCAGGAAGTGCCCTCAAGTCCTCAAGCCCTCCTGAAATTTCAAAGGAAACCCTAATATTTGGTTCATGGTGGTGGGTATTTAAGATTAAGATACTTGTTTTTCGATAAAAATTTGAATTACTTATACCACTTTATTATTTCTTACCTTGTTTTTATACTCCCCACCATAGGATTAACTTTTTGATTCCATTTGTAACACATCCAAATATTGCTCTAAGACCCCATAAAGTATATATATTCTGGGTCGTGGGGAAATTCTGAGTCGATCTAAGCATGTCCGTCCGTCCGTCTGTTGAAATCACGCAAACTTCCGGACGAAACAAGCTATCGACTTGAAACTTGGCATAAGTAGTTGTTATTGATGTAGGTCGGATAGTATTGCACATGGGTCATATCGGACCACTTTTACGTATAGCTCCCGACCCCAAGATTGGCTTGTGGAGCCTCTTGGAGGAGCAAAATTCATCCGATCCGGTTGAAATTTGGTATGCGGTGTTATTATATGGTCTTTAGCATCCATACAAAAATTGGTCCATATCGGTTCATAATTACATATATAGACCCCATTTAAACCGATTCCCAGATTTGGCCATGGAAGCCTCTTGGAGGAACAAAATTTATCTGATTTGGAAGAAATTCTGCAATATCGGATGATATTGCAAGTGGGCCATATTGGACCACTATTAGGTATAGGTCCCACATAAACCGACCCCCAGATTTGGCTTGCGGAGCTTCTTAGAGGAGCACATTTCATCCGATCGAATTGAAAATGTGTACATGGTGTTATTCCATGTCCTCTACCAACCCTGCAAAAATGGTCCATATCACTCTATAATTATATATGTAGCCCCCATATAAACCCATCTCCATATTTAGCTTGCGGAGCCTATCCGTATCATCCGATCCGATTGCATTTTGGTCGATAGGTATATATTTTTGACATTTGGAATTTCATTAAGAAACAATTTTCGTCCGATCCAATGGATTACTGTGCGAAAATGGGTTCATATAGATTCATAATAATTTGTAAACTCATCTATATAAACCGATCAATATTTATTCAGTCTGCCTCTTTTTCTTTAACATAGACTGCATATGGACTAATTAGGGAGCCACCGTGGTGCAATGGTTAGCATGCCGGCCTTGCATACACAAGGTCGCGGGTTCGATTCCTGCCTCGATCGAACACCAAAAAGTTTTTCAGCGGTGGATTATCCCACCTCAGTAATGCTGGTGACATTTCTGAGGGTTTCAAAGCTTCTCTAAATGGTTTCACTGCAATATGGAACGCTGTTCGGACTCGGCTATAAAAAGGAGGCCCCTTGTCATTGAGCTTAACATGGAATCGGGCAGCACTCAGTGATAAAGAGAGAAGTTCACCAATGTGGTATCACAATGGACTGAATAGTCTAAGTGAGCCTGATGCATCGGGCTGCTACCTAACCTAACCTATATGGACTAATTACAAAACAATGTTAAGAAGAGTTTAGTTAACTTGTTTCACAATTGAATTAACACAGCGTGAATTCGATTATGGATGACAGTCTTTAGTATACCTTTCTACACAATCCATGATGGAGGGTACATTAGACTCAGCCTGCCCTTCGTCCATGGCATACTCATTATACCCCCATCACCATCCTATGGTGGTTGGTATAAAAACATGCCATCAAACAAATAAACTTGTGCAAATTTATTTTTATGTAAGGATATGTGGATGTACTGCTTATTTGACAACCTATTTCAAAATTGGAATATTATTAACCTAAAATATTTATCTCTGGGGATTGTCTCTTTTAATTTATCAACCTAAAATGACAGATTTGTGTTGAATGAATTATATTTGAACCACATTTTATTATGATAAAATTTCATATCATCCACTGGTGGCTAATTAAAATGTATATTTTACCATTTAATTTATGATATTTATTTCGTAGAACCACATTCTCGTTAAACCATATTTGTGCATAGGTCTCACAGATCACAAACAAATTTCATAGCAAATACCATGTCAATTCGGAACGACATGGTTGAGTGAGTTAAGAATAGCAAATACTTATTTAACGCCTAGTGTAATAAATGTAATTAAGAGATGCCATTATCAGAAAGCGAGTTTATTTCGAACAATAAAATATGAAGATTACCAAGAAATTTTGAGTACGCTCGAAAGTTACATTACATGAGATCGGAGCTTTGTCGTGGTCGTTTGAGCATTTAAAAACTTTGCTCCTATAACTATTTATTTACTACTTTGGTATTCGCAAGCCTCCACTAACTCCTCTAAATGTGATTTCAAATTATCAAACAAGTCTCACTTTTTCATGATTCCTTATTATTAACCAGCGGCCAAGTGTGCCACCATGAATTATCCCTCCTCCATGTTTAACGGTTTGCTTGACGTGGTGTTTTGGAGACTTTGTTCTTTATACTGATTTCACTAAAGTCTTCGATAAAGTGCAACATCAAATCTTGTTAAAAACAAGTAAGGAAAGTCTAAAGTCGGGCGGGGCCGACTATATTATACCCTGCACCACTTTGTAGATCTAAATTTTCGATACCATATCACATCCGTCAAATGTGTTGGGGGCTATATATAAAGGTTTGTCCCAAATACATACATTTAAATATCGCTCGATTTGGACAGAATTTGATAGACTTCAAATTCTGTCCAAATCGACTCAAAATTTAAGTTGGCTAATGCACTAGGGTGGAACACAATTTTAGTAAAAAAAAAATTCTGGAAGAATTTGATAGACTTCTACAAGATCTATAGACTCAACATTTAAGTCGGCTAATGCACTAGGGTGGAACACAATATTAGTAAAAAAATATGTGAAACATTTAAATATGAAGCAATTTTAACGAAACTTCGCAAAAGTTTATTTATGATTTATCGCTCGATATGTATGTATTAAAAGTTTAGGAAAATTAGAGTCAGTTTTACAACTTTTCGACTAAGCAGTGGCGATTTTACAAGGAAAATGTTGGTATTTTGACCATTTTTGTCGAAATCAGAAAAACATATATATGGGAGCTATATCTAAATCTGACCCGATTTCAACCAAATTTGGCACGCATAGTAATAATGCTAATTCTACTCCCTGTGCAAAATTTCAACTAAATCGGAGTTAAAAATTTGCCTCTGTGGTCATATGAGTGTAAATCGGGCGAAAGCTATATATGGGAGACATATCCAAATCTGAACCGATTTCAACCAAATTTGGCACGCATAGTTACAATGCTAATTCTACTCCCTGTGCAAAATTTCAACTAAACCGGAGTTAAAAATTGCCCTCTGTGGTCATATGAGTGTAAATCGGGCGAACGCTATATATGGGAGATATATCCAAATCTGAACCGATTTCAACCAAATTTGGCACGCATAGTTACAATGCTAATTCTACTCCCTGTACAAAATTTCAACTAAATCGGAGTTAAAAATTGGCCTCTGTGGGCAAATGAGTGTAAATCGGACGAAAGCTATATATGGGAGCTATATCTAAATCTGAACCGATTTGCCTGATATTTTGCAAGTTTTTTGAGACCCATAAAATATTCGGATGTACGGAATTTTAGGAAGATCGGTTGATATACACGCTAATTACGAGCAGATCGGTGAAAAATATATATGACAGCTATATCTAAATCTGAACCGATTTTTTCCAAAATCAATAGGGAACGTCTTTGAGACGAAACAGGACCCTATACCAAATTTTAGGACAATCGGACTAAAACTGCGAGCTGTACTTTGCACTCAAAAATACATCAACAGACAGACAGACAGACGGACATCGCTAAATCGACTCAGAATTTAATTCTAAGCCGATCCGTATACTAAAAGGTTGGTCTATGATTACTCCTTCTTGGCGTTACACACAAATGCACAAACTTATTATGCCCTGTACCACAGTAGTGGTGAAGGGTATAAATATGGGAAACATTTAAATCTGAAGCAATTTTAAGGAAACTTCGCAAAAGTTTATTTATGATTTATCGCTCGATATATATGTATTAGAAGTTAAGGAAAATTCATTTTTACAACTTTTCGACTAAGCAGTGGCGATTTTACAAGGAAAATGTTGGTAGAAATCAGAAAAACATATATATATATGGGAGCTAAATCTAAATCTGAACCGATTTCAACCAAATTTGACACGCATAGCTACAATGCTAATTCTACTCCCTGTGCAAAATTTCAACTAAATCGGAGCAAAAAATTGTCCTGGGTGGTCATTTGAGTGTAAATCGGGCGAAAGCTATATATGGGAGCTATATCTAAATCTGAACCGATTTCAACCAAATTTGACACGCATAGCTACAATGCTAATTCTACTCCCTGTGCAAAATTTCAACTAAATCGGAGCAAAAAATTGGCCTCTGTGGGCAAATGAGTGTAAATCGGGCGAAAGCTATATATGGGAGCTATATCTAAATCTGAACCGATTTGGCTGATATTTTGCAAGTTTTTCGAGACTCATAAAATATTCGGATGTACGGAATTTTAGGAAGATCGGTTGATATACACGCCAATTATGACAAGATCGGTGAAAAATATATATGGCAGCTATATCTAAATCTGAACCGATTTTTTCCAAAATCAATGGGGATCGTCTTTGAGCCGAAACAGGACCCTATACCAAATGTTAGGACAATCGGACTAAAACTGCGAGCTGTACTTTGCACACAAAAATACATCAACAGACAGACAGACGGACATCGCTAAATCGACTCAGAATTTAATTCTAAGCCGATCCGTATACTAAAAGGTTGGTCTATGATTACTCCTTCTTGGAGTTACATACAAATGCACAAACTTATTATACCCTGTACCACAGTAGTGGTGAAGGGTATAAAAACGGTATAAAATGGGAATTCATTCCTCTCTTTATTTATGGATAATTTCCTATTTAACTGACCGGTCGCTATTTGTTAAGATCAACGGCACATATTCCGACTGCATTATTGTAAAATCTGGTATTCCGCAGGGTAGCCATTTGGGACCTTTGCTTTTCCTTTTATTTATTAATGACATTACAAATGTACATTTGGGCAGTCAATTGTTACTTTATACAGATGATGTCAAAATTTTCCGTTGTATATCAAACATCAGAGATTGTATCGAAGTCCAAAATGATATTAATCTTTTAATTGAATAGTGTATAAATAACCACATCTTTGTTTATATTTCGAAATGTAAAGTTATAACTTTTGCCCACAAATACTATCCCATTTTGTATGATTACATGTATTCAGTTGATCAGTCCTTCACACGGGTCAACGTTGTAAAAGACTTGGGTGTGAACTTTGATCATGCTTTTACAGTTAAAGGTAATATTGACCAACGCAAACAACTTTTCGAACTACAATACCCGAATATGCCCATTTCATTTGGAGTCCTTATTATCAAGATGGCATGAATCGAATTGAAAAGATTCAAGAACGCTATAATACTTATATGCGTCTTCCGCATTGTTGTTACTATTTCTCTTCAAAGATTGGGTTTTGTAGTGCAGACTTTTAACTAATCTGATGCTTTTGCTGAAATGTTTGTTGAACTCTGACTTATTCCTGAAATCGGTTCCTACAGCCCCTGAAAATAAAATTACAGTTAAATATGTTTAAACTAACCCCGCTTTAAATACTTACTGTGCTGTACTTACCAAAGGTTTATGCTCTCAGCATTGTTGCCAGATTAGGGAATTTCCCCTCAAACTGGGGATTTTTCTCGTGGTTGGGGATATTTTTTCACTTTGGGGATCTGGGGATAACGTTGTGATTTGGGAATTTTTATGGGGATATTTCCACTTTCAATCACAGCATTAAATTTGTTATAGAAAGTTTAAAACCGAAGTACAATAACTTTAATGGCTTTGGCAGATTTTGTGAAATATTCCTCTCCAATTAGATTTTCTATAGCAACAAAAGTTTGACAACATTTGCTATAAAAATAAATTTTTTAAACATTTTCGATAGAAATAAAATTTTGACACAATTTCTATAGAAGTAAAATTTTGACAAAATTCTTTGAAGAAATAAAATGTTGGCAGAATTTTTTAAACGAATAAAATTTTGAGAAAATTTTGTATAGAAATTCAATTTTGACAACATTTGCTGCTATAGAAATAAAATTTTGGTAACATTTTCTATAAAAGTAAAATTTAGACAAAACTTTATATAGAAATAGAATTTTAAGAAAATTTGCAAAACACACATCGATTGCAACAATTGACCATCTAACAGATTTGCTGAAGTCCTTACCTATTAAAGATTTCGGTATTGTAAGATTTTTCATAGAATAAAATTTACAGACATACAATAATTATAAGAAATTTTCTTTGGGGATTTTTCATGGGGAAAAGATTTCAGTTGGGGAGTTTTTGGGGATATAATTTCGAAATTTTGGGGATCTCTCTCGAAAAAATCTGGCAACCGTGGCTCTCAGAGCTCAAAACAAAAACAATTAACTGTACTTAGAAAACGCACACGCGAAAACACGTCCACTCGGAACAACTTTCAAACACAAACTGATGACCATACTCAATTTTTTCATACAAGATTTCGGTTTTCTTCGGGAGTGATCGTATAAAAAATAGATTAAAACTTACATACTTTAAAGCATTTTTGTATACGAGGATGGATGCATTAATCATCCAACTCGATTACCAACTTGCTTAATATTTTTGCACAGTTTGAAACCTAAGTTAAAGCTTGCATACTTTAGTGCATCAATGTATACGAGATAGGATGCACTAAATTAGATCTCGCTTACCCAAGTGCTTTAAATTCGGCAAAGTTTTACAACGAGGTTGAAACTAACATACTTTTGTGCTGTTTTGTATACGACATAGAATGTATTAAATGGTATGTCGTTTACTTTCTTGTTTCCGAATTAACATGAATTAAATATCTACCACTTTTTATACCATCCACCATAGGATGGGGGTATATTAACTTTGTCATTCCGTTTGTAACACATCGAAATATTGCTCTAAGACCCCATAAAGTATATATATTCTGGGTCGTGGTGAAATTCTGAGTCGATCTGAGCATGTCCGTCCGTCTGTTGAAATCACGCTAACTTCCGAACGAAACAAGCTATCGACTTGCAACTTGGCACAATGCAAATGGGCCATATCGGTCCACTTTTACGTATAGCCCCCATATAAACGTACCCACAAATTTGGCTTGCCGAGCCTCTAAGAGAAGCAAATTTCATCCGATCAGGCTGAAATTTGGTACATGGTGTTAGTATATGGTCTCCAATAACCATGCAAAAATTGGTCCACATCGGTTCATAATTATATATAGCCCCCATATAAACCGATCCCCCGATTTGGCTTGCGAGGCCTCTAATAGAAGCAAATTTCTTCCGATCCGGCTGAAATTTGGTACATGGTGTTAGTATATGGTCTCTAACAACCATGCAAAAATTGGTCCACATCGGTCCATAATTATATATAGCCCCCATATAAACCGATCCCCCGATTTGGCTTGCGAGGCCTCTAAGAGAAGCAAATTTCATCCGATCCGGCTGAAGTTTGGTACATGGTGTCAGCATATCATCTCTAACAACCATGCAAAAATTGGGCCACATCGGTCCATAATTATATATAGCCCCCATATAAACCGATCCCCCGATTTGTCTTGCGAGGCCTCTAAGAGAAGCACATTTCATCCGATACGGCTGAAATTTGGTACATGGTGTTAGTATATGGTCTCTAACAACCATGCAAAAATTGGTCCACATCGGTCCATAATTATATATAGCCCCCATATAAACCGATCACAAGGTTTGACCTCCGGAGCCTCTTGGAAGACCAAAATTCATCTGATTTAGTTGAAATTTGGTACGTGGTGTTAGTATATGGTATCAAACTCCCATGCGAAAATTGGTCCACATCGGTCCATAATTATATATTGGTCCCATATAAACCGATCCCCAGATTTGACCTCCAGAGCCCCTTGGAAGAGCAAAATTCTTCCCATTCGGTTGAAATTTGGTACGTGATGTTAGTGTATGGTATCCAACAACCATGCAGGAATACGCACTCCATGGTGGAGGGTACATAAGATTCGGCCTGGCCGAACTTACGGCCGTACATACTTGTTCTTCCTTCTTTTGTAAGCAAAAAAGTATGCGCTGAATATTAGCGCATACAGTATTTAAAGAAATTTTTTACTGCTTCTAGATTTCTTAAAATTTTTTGCTGGGATGCTACACATAAGTGGCATTCGTATTTAAATGAAATTAAATATTTTGTTTTACCAAAATATTTTTTCAGAAAAAAAAACAAAACAAAAAATTTGCTTTAGCTAGTTACATTCAAAAACATAAAAAAATTTAAACATTTACCTTGTTAAAATCAAAGACAATAAACTTGAGGAAGATAGGAAATTGGCTTGCGTCATACCAAATGTTGCATTTACCATATTAGTTCCATACATGTTTGTAATTTTTTATTTGTTTTTCGTTTATATTTTTTAAATGACGAACTTAATTTTCTTAATGAAACAATGTTAAATTTTATGCAACAACAAAACAATTACATTTTCCCCTTTTATAGAAATTTATTTCGTGCACTTAATTTCTTTTTATTTGCATTTTAATGCTATGTCAATATTTGTCGTATACCCGTTTGGTTCGAGTATGAAACTAACACGGTAAATGGTTCGATCTCCTCAGTAGCCAATTTCCTATCTTCCTAGAGTTTATTGTCTTTGGTTAAAATCACTCATTTTATTTTCCATAACCTTAACTTGAATTACACACTTATACCTGAACCAACACCAAATAAATGACTTCTTTTCTCATTAAGATTAATTCCATTTCGTGTCAGAACATACTCCAAAACTCCCTTTGAATGTTCGAGTATTCTTGATTATCCCGTTTCATCAAATGCATTCGAATGTTTGCTTGCGAACCATAATTGGAACAAATGCACAACTTCAATGCTGTGACGTCACGACAACAGTCAATCGGTACTGATTAATAGGGTTTGTTTCATGTCTCATTCATACATTTACATTCATTCGAACCGATTCGATCAAGTGAGTGTTTGTTTTCTATTCATTCGATCATCGACGATGATTCAGTCTTCTCGAACAGTTTCGAGAGTGCAGTTGTGTGCGCTATGAATGAATGTTCTCATGCAATGCTCTATTCTGTACACTACATGACTAGTTCTGCCTTTGCAGGATTTACCCCTAGACCATTCTCCTTTGCCCATTTCTTAGTTATATAGTGTTAATCAATGGTATGAAGAATACAACCTGGGTCGTAGTTCACTCCAAGACGAATTTCATGAAGGTCGTCTAACATCTGTCGTTTTTGGGGAAACCATTGACACTGTGTGCCAACAAGATCGTCATATGACATATCGTGTGATTGAAACAATCTTAGGCATTAGTGGGATAAGAATACAATCAATATTGCATGAACATTTGATCGCCAATAAAATTTTATGGAATTGTATCCACACATTTTGTCAATCGTTGAAAAAAAGGCTCGTGTCTATCGGTCGAAATAAATGTGCACAAAAATACGAATGCGGTGTTTCTAAACACGTCCATGACATTGTGACAGGTGATGAATTGTGTAGTTACTCGTATGATTACGAAAATAAACAGCAGTCAACTCTTCGTCACTCAGTTGATACATTCAGAATGCATGGTTTGGAGATACCTCAATCAGAGGGGCAAAGAAAGCGCTACGAGGAAGGTGGTTCAATGGGAACTATTATATTTGATCCATGGTGGTTGGTATTTAAGTTTCTCCTCCGCCGAATTTACTGTTGTATCTACTAGTTTATTAATGTATTCACCGCTAAAATGCATTTTACGAACTTTCAAAAAATTCTCTGCTATTCCTTAAGGCATTGTGAAATATTTTATTGGCAGAAAAATTATCATGAATATTCTTTTTTTATTCTTCTATTGAAATAAATAACAGCGCTCTTCATTCGACCTTAACTCAAAGACTGACGAAACCCTTGAGGTCATTACAAAGCGATTTCAAGTAGAGTGGAAAATTCAACCTATTGGCGATTCTGCGAAATTCCAATTCTCCTTGGGACTCGAATACATCATTAAGAATTCACAAACCGCATTCAGCATTAAAGGAAATTCACAATTTATGCATAAGTGTGCCTATGAGGAGCAGAGGTAGGGAAATCACTACAATGACCAGCCAACAAGTAGGAATTTTCTACAAATAAAAAAATTGTAGTTCAAATAATCAATAGCATTATTGGAAATTAGTACAAATATGCAATTAAACTTGAAATTAACGGAGAATGACGTCCGTAAAACCCCTGGGGATTTAAGATGACATCAATGAGCAATTGCTATGATGAGATATAATGCAGTTCAAGGTTTAACATTAAAATGGTTGCAAATATGATGCAAACTGAAGTGAATTGAAATGGCAAATCGCAGGAAAAGTAGGCAAAAACTAATTAAAACAAGTATATACGGGCGTAAGTTCGGTCAGGCCGAATCTTATATACCCTCCACCATGGATTGCGTAGAAACTTCCACGAAATACTGTCATCTACAATCAAATTACTTGGGTCGCGGTAACACTTGCCGATGACAAGGTATCTTAAAACTTCTTAACATCGTTTTATAAATTGTGAGTTAGTCCATACGTGGTATAACAGGTTGGCTGATAAGTCCCCGGTCTGACACATAGATGGCGTCGCTAGTATTAAATCCATATTAGTTTTATATAGTACCAACCTTCAAATGATTCGTGTCAAAATTTGACGTCTGTAAGTCAATTAGTTTGTACGATAGAGCGTCTTTTGTGAATCAACTTTTGTTATTGTAAAAAAAAATGAAAAAAACGGAATTTAGTGTTTTGATAAAATACTGTCTTCTGAAGGAAAAAAATACGGTGGAAGCAAAAACTTAGCTTGATAATGAGTTTCCGGACTCTGCCCCAGGGAAATCAACAATAATTGATTGGTATGCAAAATTCAAGCGTGGTGAAATGAGCACGGAGGACGGTGAACGCAGTGGACGCCCGAAAGAGGTGGTTACCGACGAAAACATCAAAAAAATCCACAAAATGATTTTGAATGACCGTAAAATGAAGTTGATCGAGATAGCAAAGGCCTTAAAGATATCAAAGGAACATGTTGGTCATATCATTCATCAATATTTGGATATGCGAAGCTCTGTGCAAAATGGGTGCCGCGCGAGCTCACATTTGACCAGAAACAACAACGTGTTGATGATTCTGAGCGGTGTTTGCAGCTGTTAACTCGTAATACACCCGAGTTTTTCCGTCGATATGTGACAATGGATGAAACATGACTCCATCACTACACTCCTGAGCCCAATCGACAGTCGGCTGAGTGGACAGCGACCGGTGAACCGTCTCCGAAGCGTGGAAAGACTCAAAAGTCTGCTGGCAAAGTAATGGCCTCTGTTTTTTGGGATGCGCATTGAATAATTTTTATCGATTATCTTGAGAAGGGAAAAAAACATCAACAGTGACTATTATATGGCGTTATTGGAGCGTTTGAAGGTCGAAATCGCTGCAAAACGGCCCCATATGAAGAAGAAAAAATTGTTGTTCCACCAAGACAACGCAGCGTGCCACAAGTCATTGAGAACGATGACAAAAATTCATGAATTGGGCTTCGAATTGCTTCCCCACCCACCGTATTCTTCAGATCTAGCCCCAGCGACTTCTTCTTGTTCTCAGACCTCAAAAGGAAACACACACACAGGGAAAAAATTTGGCTGCAATGAAGAGGTGATCGCCGAAACTGAGGCGTATTTTGAGGCAAAACCGAAAGAGTACTACCAACATGGTATCAACAAATTGGAAGGTCGTTATAATCGTTGTATCGCTCTTGAAGGGAACTATGTTGAATAATAAAAACGAATTTTGACAACAAAAAAATGTGTTTTTCTTTGTTAGACCGGGAACGTATCAGCCAACCTGTTACTAACACCATGTACCAAATTTCAGCCGGATCGGATACAATTTGCTCCCCTTAGAGGCTCCGCAAGCTAAATCGGGGGATCGGTTTATATGGGGGCTATATATAATTATGGACCGATGTGGACCAATTTTTGCATGGTTGTTAGAGACTATTTATGTACACCACGTACCAAATATCAACGAGATCGGATGAATTTTTCTCTTCCAAAAGGCTCCGGAGTTCAAATCTGGGGATCGGTTCATATGGGGGCTATATATAATTATGGACCGATGTGGACCAATTTTTGCATGGTTGTTAGAGACCATATACTAACATCATATACCAAATTTCAGCCGGATCGGATTAAATGTGCTTCTCTTAGAGACTCCGCAAGCCAGATCTGGGGGTCCGTTTATATGGGGGCTATACGTAAAAGTGGACCGATATGGCCCATTTGCAATACCATCCGACCTACATCAATAACAACTACTTGTGCCAAGTTTCAAGTCGATAGCTTTTTTCGTTCGGAAGTTTGCGTGATTTCAACAGAAGGACGGACGGACATGCTCAGATCAACTCAGAATTTCACCACGACCCGGAATATATGTACTTTATGGTGTCTTAGAGCAATATTTCGATGTGTTACAAACGGAATGACAAAGTTAATATACCCCCATCATATGGTGGAGGGTATAATAAATTGTCAACGATTAAAGTGTTCAACAATCCTTCCATACTCGTAGTACATAGTAAAGTCCTAAAGTTTAATTCAAAGTATCACACAAAAATATACATATCACATAAAAATATAGTTGCACAATACCACATCTTATAAAGAAAGCATATTCAGACATAGAGCCATTCGTTGTGGAATTCAAGCATGATACCATGGTTGGCTTTTATATTTCGGGATTGGGAAACCCTAGTGTTTCAAAATGACAGCAATATCGTAAACCTCAATATTTTGAGGTTATAGGTACTCACAACATTTCACATACCAACGATATCTGTGTTAGGTTAGGTTTGATTAAAGTGGCAGCCCGATTAAGTTTCAGGCTCACATAGACTATTCAGTCCATTGTGAAACCATATTAACTAAAATTACCTATTACAAATGGGCACTTCTAGTTTTAACCGCTGAACCTTCCCGATTATTTTCTTCAGTTGAACCAACCAAAGATTGTTCCAAAAACATTAGCAGACTGCTTAAGTTAACGTTTCCAGGTCCGCCAGTAATCTAAAGCTATATGCCCATAAAATTCATCTACACCTTACACAAAATGTAGGACACTCACACAAGAGGTGTTTAATTGATTCCTTTTCCTCCGCATCATGACAACTCATACAGTAGGCATTATACTTCGCATCAATAGTTTTTGCAAAATCGCCTATCAGGCAGCGACCCGTTTTCTGACGTCTCGAAAACACTAGCATATCTAATGTGCGTTTTATGTTTAAATGGGGCCATATTTGCTTGGTGTCGTTACAACCCTTGCAATTCTCGTATCGAGCATTTGCCATCATAACAGCCTTCCCACGCAGTAAGTGATTGCATACCAACAGATTCTAGTTCCCCTGGAACATGTAGGATGGTTTCTAGCCATGCTAACTCATCCGCTTCGCAGTTCCCCGGTATATTCCTATGGCCAGGCATCCATATTAGGTGAATATTGTGCTGCTCAGCCGTCTTGTCGAGAGATTTGCGGCAGTCGATGGCCGTTCTCGAGTTAAGGAACACAGAGTCCAAAGGTGTTATTGCAGGTTGACTGTCGTCCACGACAAGGCGAGCTCCCACACATCGACTAAACTTCATTTTGAACCCTCAAAAATGTACTTGATCCTCCGGTGTATAATCCTGACTTGGCATCGAATGACTTCTTTTTATTCCCGTACGTAAAAAATACATATGTTAAGAGGTCAAGTTATAGCAGATATCAGGGGTGATATCTGACGTCTTGAAAACACTAGCATATCTAGTGTGCGGTTTGACTTTAAATGGGGCCATATTTGCTTGGTGTCGTTACAACCCTTACAATTCTCCTATCGAGCATTTGCCATCATAACAGCCTTCCCACGCAGTAAGTGATTGCATACCAACAGATTCTAGTTCCCCTGGAACATGTAAGGTGGTTCCTAGCCATGCTAACTCATCCGCTTCGCAGTACCCCGGTATATTCCTATGGCCATACACCCATATTAGGTGAATATTGTGCTGCTCAGCCATCTAGTTGAGGGATTTGCGGCAGTCGTGATTAATAATCGAAATTTATAGGCAATCGAATTATACAAGGCAACCCTCGAGGTGTGATTGTTTTATATTTCGCTGGATTAATGCCATTGAAGTTCTAAAAAGTGGCCGCAATCAGAGCCTTTGAGATGATACTGGACTTAAGACCTATAAAGGTTCTGATCAAAAGCGAAACCGTCGTCATTCATCATTTAAACTTGACGTGATCAAAAATTGGAATATTCCTTCTCCTGACAGATCAATAACGATTAGTTAAAATACTTGGCAAAAAGAATAAAAAAAAGTTTTTAATAACTAATATGAGACAATTGCTTACCATTTAAAAGCCCATTGAGCACGTCAATCATCGATCTTACCTGCAAGAAAATATACATTGACAATAAGATAACAATCGTTAGTTATAATTTTGTTATATGGCCACAACTGGCTGGAAAATTTTAGATATCCATACGCATGGTCGTATACAAGATATTACTCTGAAAGGACCTCCTCTTATTTCACGAATGATGGTTTTTATCCGATAAAATATGTCATTACGACCAAATAGAATAATAGCGTGGTAGAAGACGATGTCGGTAATTAATTTTTGTCTAATGGAAACTTGTTTGATTCCCTCCCTCCTCCTCTTTTTCGGTTCTACTCTTTAATAGTTTCAGAAGCTACCTTAAGTGTTCGCTGATACGTCCTCTCTTATGAAGAAAAACTGTCCCATGACTAAGCACGGTTATAGGCTGAAGGTAGAAACGTTCATGAAGAGAAAGGACCTGAGTGGTGGATCGTCACAGAGTCTGTGAATATTTATTTCATTGTATATATAGGACAACAAATACCCAAAACCAATAAAACGAGTATATATAGACTTAAGTTCGACCGGGCCAAATCTTAAATTGCCTCCACCATGAATTAAATATAATTGTTACATTTAAAAACTCTTCGTCAGGCGGACAGATACTTCGCCAAGAAAATATATACACCAAACCCTAGACCGTCAAATCGGGAGATCGGTCTATATGGGGGAGATACTAAAACATGGGCCGATACACACCATATTCGGCTTACTTATATTTGTGGAACAAAAATACCTCTATATTTCCAATTTTAGGCAAAGAAGATAAAAATAGGGTTTTACAGCAGCCCAATAACTCAAATCAGAAGATCGGGCTACATGAGGGCTATACCGAAACATGGACTGATAAAAACCATCTTCGGCATACTTTTTTATGGACCCAAAGTACCTCTAGATTTTGAATTTTCGCAAATGGGATCTCCAAAGGCCACGAAGTCAAATCGGGAGATCGATCTATATGGAGTTCATACCAAAAACAAGTAAGTAAAGTAGAAAGTCGGGCGGGCCGACTATATCATACCCTAAACCACCATTACAGAATTAGTTATCATAAGCATTTGTGGGGTAACATATAGGTCTGGGAGATAAACCGCAGTTGCATATTTAAGAAAATTAAGGGGTACTTGTTTATGGGTGCTTTGTCTCAATCTGACTATAGCTCATAGTCAGTGTTGCCAGGGAAAATATTCGGTTTACCCTACAAGGACAACAAAGTTCCCCACTTTCCCAAACAATTTTCTCTACAATATTTTTCTACAAACAAATTTTTTGAGAATTTTTTCGATAGAAATAAAATTTTGATAGTAAATTCTATAGAAATAACATATTGAGAAAAAATTCCACAGAGATACAATTTTGAGAAAATTTTTATAGAAATAATATTTTGAAAAAAATTTCTATAGAAATACAATTTAGACAAAATTTTCTATAGAAATAAAATGTTGACAAAATTTTCTACAGGAATAAAGTTTTGACAAAAAATTCTATAGAAATATTTGTTTGGTAGATTTGTGATAATTTGTGGTAATCTTCAAATTGTGTTATATTTTTTTTTTTTGGCACGAGTGGTAACTGTTGTTACCACACATTGTGGCTTCTAGTTTCCTCCTCTAGAGCCACCAAAATGTAAAAATTATTACAAATTGTGTTGAGTGCAAATGTCCCTTCATTGTGGCCCTACGTCCTACAAGATGCTAAATATTAAAAAAAAAACCTACATATAGGGAATTTCCCCTACTTCTAGCAACACTGGCAGTAGTTGATATTGCACGTAATATTGACTATGCCACTAATATTGAGCCCACTAATATTGAGCCCATTATTTAAAAAAAGAAAATCGCTCAATTAGTGTGGGTAATAAATCCAAATTTGTAAAAATCGAGCAATATTCTTATGTAAGAGCTACAAGTACGTAGAAATACGATCGTCTAGTACATCAAAATTTGAAATTTAGTAACATTGGTTAAATAACATTGGTTAAGAGTTGTAAGCTATATGTAAATCTGAACCAATTTGCATAATATTTTGCGGGTTTGTTTAATACCATGTGAAATGTGAAAAATTTGAGTCAAACATAAGGTTATTAGGGGTAATTTTTTCAAAATCGGGCAATACATATATGGGAGCTATATCTACATTTGAACCGATTTCGATGAAATTTTGCACATACCGTTAGTACTATAGAGGACTGGATCTAGCCAACTTTCAGTAAGATCGGTTAATAAGTAAGGCTTCTATGGCCAAATTTGGGAAAATCGGGCTATACATATATATGGGAGCTATAGCTAAATCTGAACCGATTTCCATGATTTTATGCACATACAGTTAGTGCTATAGAAGATTACTATTGGCTAACTTTGAGTACTATCGGTTGATAAATAAGGATTTTATAGCCAAATTTAAAAATATCGGGCGGTACATATATATGGGAGCTATAGCTAAATTTGAACCGATTTCCATGATTTTTTGCACATATAGTTAGTGCTATAGAGGATTACATTTAGCCAACTTTGAGTAAAATCGGTTGATAAATAAAGGTTTTGTGGCCACATTAGGGAAAATCGGGCGATACATATATATGAGAGCTATATCTAAATCTGAACCGATTTAGATGAAATTTTGCGGACTTGAAGGGCGATGAAAAAGATTAGTTTTTGCCAAATTTGGTTACGATCCGTTTGTAAAAAAGCGCAACGTAAGCCCATTTGTCGAAAGCGGGCGATACATATATATGGAAGCTATATCTAAATTTGATCGGATTTCTTCCAAATTCAATAGCGTTCGTCCTTGTGCCCAAAAAACTCCCTGTACCAAATTTCATCAAAATCGGTTAATAATTGCGACCGGAATCCTGTGAACAACAAATACATCGACAGACGGACGGAAGGACAGACGGACGGACACCAAGCGCTAGATCGACTCAGGAGGTGATTCTCAGTCGGTCTGTATATATTTCATGGGGTCTAAAATCAATATTTCTGGTAGGCACATTTTTTGGCTGATCACTATGCGGTTTAGGGTATAAATAGAACGATTTACACCCTCATTTTTGCCGGCGGCGGCTGACACTAAATTTTTCCCTCCGGTGGCGGCTGCTTGACGGCTAAGCCGGTTATCCAAAGGCAATGGGATTAATTGTACAATCAGTCTTACAATCAAACAAACATTTTATTCAAAATTTCTGAGCTAATTATTATAACAATTTGATGATGATCGATTTTGGGTGGAAAGTTTAAAAATTTAGCAAAAAGTTCAACAATTATTAATATATTTTCTGATATAAATCAATATTTTTGATTAATTGGCAGTTAAATTTGAGTCTAGTGGAGTCGATATATTCGGTGGCGGCGCGACTCGGCGGCTACATTCTCTGTTCACACCATGTTCGGAGTTTCAGACAAATCAGAAAAAGATTGTGATGTCTAGATGCTAAATTGACACCAAATCGGGGAGTTCGTTTGCATGGGAGCTATATCAAAAACTGGACCGATATTGTCCATCTTCGAACTTCACCTGCATGCATAAAAGGACGAGTGCAATATTTCAATACAATAGACAGACGGACTTCGTTATATCGTCCTAGAATTTCTCTAGTAACATACACTGGTGGCCAAAACTAAAGCAACTGATATAGCGTTCAAATTAAATCCCTTATAACTTTTTTCATAATAAACAACATTTTAAAATTTTTTCTATTTTAAGTTATGTATTTTATTTACTTAGGACTAAGAAGAAGAAAACACTTAACTTTCATTGTGAATTTATGACAAAAAAAAGAAAAGAACATAAAAATCAATTTCTGTGTGGCCAAAACTAAAGCAACTTTCTTATATATGGCTACAAATAAAGTAAAGTTAGTAATCAATAGCATAACCATAATTTTTGATTACAGCGGCACATCTTCGAGGCATAGAGTCAATAAGATGCTCAATTTGATCCTTGGGGATGTTGTTCCAAGCCTCCGTAATATAATTGAAAATGTTGTGTTTGTTTGTTTGAGAATCTCTTTTTATTTTCCTATCTACGATACTCCATAGATTTTCAATTGGGTTAAGATCAGGCGATTGCGCTGGCCATGACAAAAACCATGATTTCTGAATCACGTAACCAGTCCGTGACAATTTTCGATGTGTGCTTCGGGTCATTATCGTGTTGGAAAATCCAAATAAGCGGCATGTTCTCTTCTGCGAAAGGAAGCATTACGTTTTCTAACACATTCTTATAGATAAACCGATCCATTACTCCTTTTATTATTATTTTATTTTATTTTTTTGGGAGCCACCGTGGTGCAATGGTTAGCATGCCCGCCTTGCATTCACAAGGTTGTGGGTTCGATTCCTGCATCGACCGAACACCAAAAAGTTTTTCAGCGGTGGATTATCCCACCTCAGTAATGCTGGTGACATTTCTGAGGGTTTCAAAGCTTCTCTAAGTGGTTTCACAGCATTGTGGAACGCCGTTCGGACTCGGCTATAAAAAGGAGGTCCCTTGTCATTGAGCTTAACATGGAATCGGGCAGCACTCAGTGATAAGAGAGAAGTTCAACAATGTGGTATCACAATGGACTGAATAGTCTAAGTGAGCTTGATACATCGGGCTGCCACCTAACCTAACCTAACCTAACTCCTTTTATTTCATGAATCAACTCCATAAAAAGAAAAGCAACCCCACATCATAACTGAGCCTCCTCCATGCTTTACAGTACCCTTACAATACTGAGGCTGACGTTTTGCATTTTTGGGTCTTCTTACAGTAACATTTTTCATGTCTGAGCCTTTTATATTAAATTTGGACTCTCCGAGAACAAAATATTTCTCCACTGAGTCGCATTCCAATCAATATGATCAATATGAGAAAGCTAGTCTGGCTCTCCGATTCTTCGCTGAAATTAATGGCCTCTTTGAAAGTCTTCGAGCACGTAATCCTGCTTACACAGCTCGTCTGCGTACCGTTCTTGTGCTTAAATCTAATGATAACTCCCTCACTAACTCTGTTGAAGTTACGAATGGGTTTTTTTTTTATTTCTCTGACTATTTTGTTGTCAGTACGTGTTGAGGTTTTTCGCGGTCTTCCTCCAGAATGAACCGTTACTACAGAGCCTGTCACATTAAACCGACTTATTATTTGTGAAATCACTGATTTATCAATATTATATCTTTCCGAAATATTTTTATACCCTCCACCACAGGATGGGGGTATATTAACTTTGTCATTCCGCACTGAAAAAAAACATACTGGGTTCCAAAGGTTTTGTCTTTACTTTAAAAAAAAATTGGCATTGATTCCGAGCCAAAGAAGCGGAGAATACAAGTAAGGATACTTTTAAGACACAATTCTCTTTTAAAATTAGGTTATGTGTACTTGCTTCTAGCAAGCAAATTTTAATTTTTCGCTTTCTCAGCTTTTTTTCTTCATATGCTATCAAAGTCCTTTAAAAACGAGTTAAAGGCAACTTTATTTTCCAAATTAGGACTCGACTTCCAGTAGCAATTATGCTATGTTTGAAGTAAAAAACTTCTTTAAAATAAAGTTTTGAAAAACATGTCCTATATTTGAACGATTTTTTGATTTGTAGTCAAGATGCAAAAAGACAACAAATTTAAAGACAATTTCATTAAATTTAAAGAATTTTTCTGAATTATTAAAGTCAAGTTGACCTTAGCCTATACATTTTTTCTTTCATGTTAAGATACCCACTTTTAAGTCAAAACACTTAATTATAAGGACAATACGACTTCATTGAAAAGTTTATCGACTTTTGGACAAGGAAAATAACTTTATTTTAGAGAAATGCGTCTTCTATGCTATCCGTCGGTCTGTTGAAATCACGCTAACTTCCGAACGAAACAAGCTATCGACTTGAAACTTGGCATAAGTAGTTGTTATTGATGTTGGTCGGATGGTATTGCAAATGGGCCATATCGGTCCACTTTTACGTTTTGCTCTAAGAGAAGCAAATCTCATCCGATCCGGCTTAAATTTGGTACATGGTGTTAGTATATGGTCTCTAACAACCATGCAAAAATTGGTCCATATCGGTCTATAGTTATATATAGCCGATCCCCAATTACACAAAAATTGGTCCATATCAGTTCATAATCATGGTTGCCAATCGAGCCAAAAATAATCTACTAAAATTTTATTTCTATAGAAAATTTTTTCAAAATTTTATTTCTATAGAAAATTTTGTTAAAATTTTATTCGGTTCATAATCATGGTTGCCACTCGAGCCAAAAATAATCAACCAAAATTTTATTTCTATAGAAAATTTTGTCAAAATTTTATTTCTATAGAAAATTTTGTCAAAATTTTATTTCTATAGCAATTTTTTTAAAATTTTATTTCTATAGAATTTTTTTTTTAAATTTTACTTCTATAAAAAATGTTGTCAAAATTTTATTTTGTCAAAATTGTATGTCTATAGAAACTTTAAACTTAATTATATACGTATTTAATCTGCCTTTTTATACCCTCCATCATAGGATGGGGGTATATTAACTTTGTCATTCCGTTTGTAACACATGGAAATATGGCTCTAAGACCCCATAAAGTATATATATTCTGGGTCGTGGTGAAATTCTGAGTCAATCTAAGCATGTCCGTCCGTCCGTCCGTCTGTTGAAATCACGCTAATTTCCGAACGAAACAAGCTATCGATTTGAAACTTGGCACAAGTAGTTGTTATCGATGTAGGTCGGATGGTATTGAAAATGGGCCATATCGGTCCACTTTTACGTATAGCCCCCATATAAAGGGACCCTCAGATTTGGCTTGTGGATCCTCTAAGAGAAGCAAATTTCATCCGATCCGGATGAAATTTGGTATATTGTGTTGGTAAATGGTCTCTAACAACCATGCAAAAATTTGTCCATATCGGTCCATAATTATATATAGCCCCCATATAAACCGATCCCCAGATTTGGCTTGCGGAGCCTTAAAGAGAAGGAAATTTCATCCGATCCGGCTGAAATTTGGTACATGATGTTGGTATATGGTCTCTAACAGCCATGCAAAAATTGGTCCATATCGGTCCATAATAATATATAGCCCCCATATAAATCGATCCCCAGATTTGGCTTGCGGAGCCTAAAAGAGAAGCAAATTTCATCCAATCCGGCTGAAATTTGGTACATGGTGTTGGTATATGGTCTCTAACAGCCATGCAAAAATTGGTCCATATCGGTCCTTATTTATATATAGCCCCCATATAAACCGATCCCCAGATTTGGCTTGTGGAGCCTCTAATAGAAGCATATTTCATCCGATCCGGCTTAAATTTGGTACTTGGTGTTGGTATGTGGTCTCTAACAAGCATGCAAAAATTGGTCCACATCGGTCCATAATTATATATAGCCCCCATATAAACCGATCCCCAGATTTGGGTTGCGGAGCCTCAAAGAGAAGCAAATTTAATCCGGTTCGCCTGAAATTTGGTACATTATATTGGTATATGGTCTCTAACAACCATGCAAAAATTGGTCCACATCGGTTCATAATTATATATAGCCCCCATATAAACCGAACCCCAGATTTGGCTTGCGAAGTCTCCAAGAGAAGCAAATTTCATCCAATCCGGTTGTAATTTGGAACATGGTGTTAGTATATGATCTTTAACAACCGTGCCAGAATTGGTCCATATCGGTCCATAATTATATATAGCCCCCATATAAAACATTCTCCAGATTTGACCTCCGGAGCCTCTTGGAGGAGCAAATTTCATCCGATCCGGCTGAAATTTGGTACATGGTGTTGGTATATGTTCTCTAATGACCATGCAAAAGTTGGTCCACATTGGCCCATAATTAAATATAGCCCTCATATAAACCGATCCCTAGATTTGACTTCCGGAGCCTCTTAGATGAGCAAAAGTTATCCGATCCGATTGAAATTTGGTACGTGGTGTTAGTATATTGTCTCTAACAACCATGCCAAAATTGGTCCATATCGGTCCATAATTATATATAGCCCCCATATAAGCCGATCCCCAGATTTGACCTCCGGAGCCTCTTAGATGAGCAAAATTCATCCGATCCGGTTGAAATTTGGTACGTGGTGTTAGTTTATGGTCTCTAACAACCATGCAAGAATTGGTCGATATCGGTCTATAGTTATATATAGCCGATCCCCAATTACACAAAAATTTGTCCATATCGGTTCATAATCATGGTTGCCACTCGAGCCAAAAATAATCTACTAAAATTTTATTTCTATAGAAATTTTTTTCAAAATTTTATTTCTATAGAAAATTTTGTTAAAATTTTATTCGGTTCATAATCATGGTTGCCACTCGAGCCAAAATAATCAACCAAAATTTTATTTCTATAGAAAATTTTGTCAAAATTTTATTTCTATAGAAAATTTTGTCAAAATTTTATTTCTATAGAAAATTTTGTCAAAATTTTATTTCTATAGAAAATTTTTTCCAAATTTTATTTCTATATAAATTTTTTCCCAAATTTTACTTCTATAGAAAATGTTGTCAAAATTTTATTTTGTCAAAATTTTATTTTGTCAAAATTTTATTTCTATAGAAAGTTTAAACTTAATTATATACGTATTTAATCGGCCTTTTTTAGTTTAATATATACCACGTATGGACTATGTGGTATATATTACGGTGTTAGGAAGTTTTAAGATACCTTGCCATCGGCAAGTGTTATCGCAACGCAAGTAATTCGATTGTGGATGACAGTCTTTAGTAGAAGTTTCTACGCAATCCATGGTGGAGGGTACATAAGCTTCGGCCTGGCCGAACTTACGGCCGTATATATTTGTTTTATTTTTATTTTGTATGGTCCTTTTATAAAACAAAAGACAAAATTCGATTTTGTCGAATATTTCAAATTTTATGACCTACTATATGTAGTAATCAATTTAGTTGCTTTAGTTTTGACCACTAGTGTATATACTTGTGTAGTCAGTAATCGATAGTTGGATGTGTTACAAACGGAATGAGAAACTATGGTTGTGGTTTTAAACAAGTGCATACCATATTGCCGTAAGTTCGGGCAGGTCGATATGGAACAATTTTGGTATGATTAGTAGAAAGGAAATACTGACATCACGTACCAAATTTCAATCGGGTTGGATGAAATTTGCTTTTCCAGGAGGCTCAAGAAGTAAAATCAGGGGATGGGTTTATATGGGTACTATTTCTAATTATGGACCGATATGGACCATTTTGTGCATGGTGGTCAGAAGCCACATACAAACGCAACGTAGCAAATTTCAACTGGATCGTATGAAATTTGCAGCAAGCTCCGGAAATCAAATCTGGGCATCGGTTTATAGGGGCGCTATAGATAATTATAGACCAATATGGACAAATTTTTGCGGGGTTGTTAGACACCATATACTTACACTACGTACCAAATTTCAACCGGATGGTCAAATCTGGGGATCGGTTTATATGGGGGCTATATATAATTATAGACCGATATGGACCAATTTTGCCATGGTTATTAGAGACCACATACTTACACCATATTTCAACCGGATAGGATGAAATTTACCCTCCCGGAAGATCAGGAAATCAAATCTGGCTATCGGTTTATATGGGGGCTAGAGGTGTGCACATGACAAGAAATTGTCGTGACTCACGAAAATTTTCGTGACTCACGCGTGAGTCGTTTTCACCACGTTTCAGAATATATATGCTTTGTTCGAAAAAAAAAGAAAGTTTTAGAAGACCGATCACACATATCTTTCAAAATATATATTCATAATAAGATGACATTCTAAGACGATCTGACAATGACAGTCTGTATATTGTTATTACGCTACAGCCTTGAATTATGATGTCGTTCTAAAATTTTGTGCAAACTAGTGTTTTATGTGCAGGCGGGTCAAGTTCGAAAATGGGCTACATCGTTCCATGATTCGATATAGTTCCCATGGTTAGGTTTCAGGATCACTTAACATAGATAATACAGTCCATTGTGGTACCACAGGCGGTGAACTTCTCTCTCTCTCTCTTATCAACGAGCACCGCCACATTCTATGTTTAGCTCAATGACAAAGGACCTCGTTTTTATAGCCGAGCCATTTCAATAACTGTCTACTATGTAAATCTAGAGAATTTACGTCCCGAATCGTATGGAAGGTGAAATTTTCATACGAATTTCTTGGAAGCTATGGCACCCAAAAAAAATTGAAGAATTTGTGATGGAATCGAAAATGTAAATCCACAATGGTGCAGGGTGTAATATAGTCGCCCCGACCGACTTTAGTTTTTTCTTACTTGCTTTTTATATGTATTTTTGCTCAAATCCTAAAACATTTTACTAGAGCGATAACTAACTCCTACTGTTTCGTCAACGCCTACACAAATGAAATTTCCGAGTTGAATGAATGCATTTAGAAGAATGAGATAATAAATCCATATCAATAGCAATGCAATTGTTGGAACTTAACAATTTGTTCAATTGCTGTAATAAAAATATTTGTCAGTAGATTAGTCTAATTGCTTCATAAACCAACACCAATTTACAATTCATAAAAGAAACACAAAATGAATGAAAACTTTTTAAAACACATAGTCATAAGGCATCAGTTTCAAATGTCTGTGTGGATATTGAGGTAAATCGAATTGAGATAAAATACATTTTTTTTAGCAAAGTGTGAGGAATATAGTATTCCATAGGATAGTTATAGTCCGTGCTGAAAAGTATGTCCGTCCAGGATGTATATAATGGCAAGTGTTGTTTATTGTATAAATGAGGTAGTGATTGAATCATTTTGTCAATTGACCTTCGTTTCTTAGCCAAGTTTCGGACTAGGCGTTTCACATTTTGGAGAACTCACATAGAAACAAGTATATACGGCCGTAAGTTCGGCCAGGCCGAAGCTGCTGTACCCTCCGTCATGGATTGTGTAGAAACTTCTGCGAAAGACTGTCATCCACAATCGAATTACTTGCGTTGTGGTAATACTTACCGATGGCACAAGGTATCTTAAAAATTCTTAACATCGTTTTGCAAACTGAGAGTTAGTCCATACGTGGTATATGTTATATTAGACAACAAGTATATACGGCCGTAAGTTCGGCCAGGCCGAAGCTTATGTACCCTCCATCATGGATTGTGTAGAAACTTCTTCTAAACACTGCCATCCACAATCGAATTACTTAAGTTGCGATAACGCTTGCCGATGGCAAGGTATCTTAAAACCTCCTAACACAATCTTCTAAATTGTATGTCCATACGTGGTATATATTAAATCAAAAAAATCGATCCAATACGTATATAATTCAGTTTGACAAAGTAGACATAAAATTTTGACAAAATTTTCTACAGAAAGAAAATATTAAAAAATTTTCTATGGAAATAAAATTTTCACAAAATTTTCTATAGAAATAAAAATTTTGACAAAATTTTCTATAGAAAGAAAGTTTTGACAAAAGTTTCTACAGAAATAAAATTTTAACAAAATTTTCTATAGAAATAAACTTTTGACAAAATTTTCTATAGAAATAAAATCTTGGTCGATTATTTTTGGCTCGAGTGGCAACTATGATTATGAACCGAATAAAATTTGAACAAAATTTTCTATAGAAATAAAATTTTGTTGTTGTTTTTTATTGCAGCTTAAAACCATACATTGACTAAACTACAAGTGTAGCTTAACCAACAGAGGAAAAGAATGTTTGTCAAATTTATTTTGATTTATTTGACAAAATTTTCTATAGAAATAAAATTTTGACAATGATGAAAATTTTATTTTGAACCGAATAAAATTTTAACAAAATTTTCTCTAGAAATAAAATTTTGACAACATTTTCTATAGAAATAAAATTTTGGTTCTAGTGGCAACCATGATTATGAACCGATATGGACCAATTTTTGTGTGATTGGACCAATTTTGGTATGGTTGTTAGCGACCATATACTAACACCACGTTCCTACTTTGAACCGGATCGGATGAATTTTGCTCCTCCAAGAGGCTCCGGAGGTCAAATCTGGAGAACGTTTTATATGGAGGCTATATATAATTATGGACCGATATGGATCATGTTCCAAATTACAACCGGATTGGATGAAATTTGCTTCTCTTGGAGACTTCGCAAGCCAAATCTGGGGATCGGTTTATATGGGGGCTATATATAATTATGAACCGATGTGGACCAATTTTTGCACGTTTGTTAGAGACCATATACCAATATCATGTACCAAATTTCAGGCGGATCGGATAAAATTTGCTTCTCTTTGAGGCTCCGCAAGCCAAATCTGGGGATCGGTTTATATGGGCGCTATATATAATTATGGACCGATGTGGACCAATTTTTGCACGGTTGTTAGAGACCATATACCAACATCATGTACCAAATTTCAGCCGGATCGGATGAAATTTGCTTCTCTTTGAGGCTCCGCAAGCCAAAATCTGGGGATCGGTTTATATGGGGGCTATATATAATTAAGGACCGATATGGACCAATTTTTGCATGGTTGTTAGAGACCATATACCAACATCATGTACCAAATTTCAGCCGGATCGGATGAAATTTTCTTCTCTTTGAGGCTCCGCAAGCCAAATCTGGGGATCGGTTTATATGGGGCTATATATAATTATGGTCCGATGGGAACCAATTTTTGCATGGTTATTAGAGACCATATACCAACACCATATACCAAATTTCAGCCGGATCGGATGAAATATGCTTCTTTTAGAGGCTCCACAAGCCAAATCTGAGGGTCCCTTTATATGGGGGCTATACGTAAAAGTGGACCGATATGGCCCATTTGCAATACCGTCCGACCTACATCGATAACAACTACTTGTGCCAAGTTTCAAGTCGATAGCTTGTTTCGTTCGGAAGTTAGCGTGATTTCAACAGACGGACGGACGGACGGACGGACATGCTTAGATCGACTCAGAATTTCACCACGACCCAGAATATATATACTTTATGGGGTCTTAGAGCAATATTTCGATGTGTTACAAACGGAATGACAAAGTTAATATACCCCCATCCTATGATGGAGGGTATAAAAAAAGTTATGTATCGGAAAGTCTACAAATAATTACTAATCGATATGGACTTTTACACGGTACGTGGAGAGGCAGAATTGAAATATGGTTGTCGCTTATATGGGGGCTACAATTATGAACTTGATATGAACCAATTTTTGTGTGATTGGGAATCGATTTATCTGAGGGCTATATATAACTATAGATCGATATGGACCTAGTTAGGCATGGTTGTTAACGGCCATATACTAGCACAATGTACCAAATTTCAACTCGGATGAAATTTGCTCCTCCAAGAGGCTCCAAAACCAAATATCGGGATCGGTTTATATGGGGGCTATATATGATTATGGACTGATATAGACCACTTTTGGCATGATTGTTAAATATCATATACTACTCGTAACATCACGTACCAAATTTCAACCAGATCGAATGCATTTTTCTTCTCCAAGAGGTTCAAAAACCAAATTTCGGCACGGGTTTATATGGGGCTATATATAATTATGGACTGATATGAACCAATTCCTGCATGGCTGTTGGATACCATATACTAACATAACGTACCAAATTGCAACCGAATCGGATGAATTTTGCTTTTCCAAAGGGCTCCGGAGGTCAAATTTGGGGATCGGTTTATATGGGGGCTATATAATATTATGGACCGATTTCGACCAATTTTTGCATGGGTGTTTGAGGTCATATATTAACACCACGTACCAAATTTCAACTGAATCAGATGAATTTTGGTTTTCAAAGAGGCTCCGGAGGTCAAATCTGGGGATCGGTTTATATGGGGGCTATCTATAATTATGGACCGATTTCGACCAATTTTTGCATGGGTGTTTGAGGCCATGTATTAACACCACGTACCAAATTTCAACTGAATCAGATGAATTGTGGTCTTCCAAGAGGCTCCGGATGTCAAATCTTGGGATCGGCTTATATTGGGGCTATATTTAATTATGGACCGATGTGGACAAATTATTGCATGATTGTTAAAGATCATATGCTAACACCATGTACCAAATTTCAGCCTGATCGGATGAAATTTGCTTCTCTTAGAGGCTCCGCAAGCCAAATCGGGGGATCGGTTTATATGGGGGCTTTAAATAATTATGGACCTATGTTGACCAATTTTTGCGTGGTTGTTAGAGATCATATGCTGAAACCATGTACCAAATTTCAGCCGGATCGGATGAAATTTGCTTCTCTTAAAGGCTCCGCAAGCCAAATCTGGGGACCGGTTTATATGGGGGCTATATATAATTATGGACCGATGTGGGAAAATTTTTGCATGGTTGTTAGAATCCACATATTAAGACCATGTTCCAAATTTCAGAAGGATTGGACGAAATTTGTCTCTCTTAGAGGCTCCGCAAGCCAAATCGGGGGATCAGTTTATATGGTGAATATACGTAAAAGTGGACCGTTTCAATGCCATCCGACCTACATCAATAACAACTACTTGTGCCCAGTTTCAAGTCGATAGCTTGTTTCGTTCGGAAGTTAGCGTGATTTCAACAGACGGACGGACGGACATGCTCAGATCGACTCAGAATTTCACCACGACCCGGAATATATATAATTTACTGGGTCTTAGAGCATTTCGATGTGTTACAAACGGAATGACAAAGTTAATATACCCCCATCCTATGGTGGAGGGTATAAAAATGAGTCGGTGTATGTGGGGATCAATAGATTGGTTGATACAAAAAAACCTGGAATATGAACTATTATATGGTCGGAAATTTATATTTCGATGTGTTGGCATCTTCTAATCGCCCATCCTACGGTGTTTGATATAAAACGGCTTTCTTGTTAACAAGAAATATATAAATCTGAAACTGTATCTCTTGAAGTTGTAAGTCAAACAAACATTGAATGGCCCTAGAAATCATTGCAAAGCAATCAATATTTGTTAATAATTTGCCTTAGACTATATCTTTTGGTCTTTCTAAAGCGTACCACACTAGTTTACATCTTTCTCAACTACATATGACCTAAACGTTTTTAGTAAAGATATGTGTGCATGTGTGTATGTGTTAGATATTTGCATAAGCCGCAAACTAATCAATCAACTTGGTTTGTTTGGGATATAACCAAATCCAATAAATTGAATTAGATCTCTGTTTATCTTTATGAACTTTTAAAGTTTATATGGATTTTTAAATCTATTGGTTTTAAAGTATCTCATTGAGATGGAGTGCTGAAAAATTGAAAAGTGAATGAGTTGGATAGAATTAACTTCATAAACACTCAACAATGAATATGAATTTTCATACACTTAAGAAAGAAAAGGTTAATAAATAAAGCCCCCATATATACCTATGTTTGTCCGGTGGGACCAAATATGGCTACAATAGCCAAATTTTACCCACGAAATACGAAGAGATTTTACTCCAATTTACTTGATATTTTACAAAGAGAATACATTTAAAATTCTATTTAAGTCTGCGGAATCGGCTAATTTTTAACCGAGTCGCTTGAAATTGGCAATGTAGAGACATTTTAAGTCCAAAGATGGGTGAACTAAATGTGGTTTGTATCGATGATTGTTTTGGTATAGCCTCCTGATTTAAGTTCTTGGGCTTGTAGAGACCAACATTTTTCTCCGATTTGCCTAAAATTTTATCCAACAAGTAAGTAATGTCTAAAGTTGGACGGGGCCGACTATATTATACCCTATGTTATACCCTCACCACCAAATTTTTGGGTATTATCGCAAATTAATCAACTTTATTGGGAACTGTATATAGCTCTAAATTGGAATACACATGTATTTAAATCTGAAGCTATTTGGACAAATTTGTTTACACTTCTACAAATTCTCTACAATTAAAAATGAAATGGACTAACACACAATCTTAGTAAATTTGAGACATTTTCAAAGTTTTTGGCGATTTTACAAGGACATTGGCTAGATCTCTCCAAGATAGGTGGTAAATTGTGGGTTGTGAGATATTATTTGGCAAAATCGGTCAACATTTACACAAGTCAGAGCTTTAGCTAAATTTCAAATGTTCACTGGAAAGTCTGTCTGAAAGTGGTCATATTTACCTAAACCGGAAGAACAAATATATGGAGGCTTTATCAAAATCTGAACCGTTTTGGATCAAATTCGAGACACTTAAATATAATGTTAAATCTATTGTCTGCACTGTTAGAAAAATATGTTGTTCATATGTCTCAGACTGCTCCTTCTTGGCGTTACATACATATGCATAAACTTATTATACCCTGTACTACAGAAGTGTTGAATGGTATAAAAAGTGATATGCCAAATTTGGTTTATATTGGTAGTGCTTAATATAGTCCCCATATACAATGACCTTCCGATATAAATTTTTGAGGGGATAGAAGTGCACTCGCATTTGCTCCTCCAAGAGGCCACAGAAGTCAAATATGAGAATCAGTGTATATGGGGGCTATTTATAATTAATGACCGATATGTACCAATTTCTTATTGAGCGTTAGTGAGCGTTTACTAATCCGCGTTCCAAATTTCAACCCGATCGGATGAAATCTGCTCCTACAAAAGGCTCCGCAAGTCAAATGTAGGGATCGCTTTATATGGGGTCTCTATATATAGTTATGGATCGGTATGTAAGAATTTTTTGCGTGGCTATTAGAGGGGGTATACTGACATCACGTACCAAGTTTCAACCGGATCGAATGAAATCTGCTCCTCTATATACAGTTTTTGACCGATGTGGGTCAATTTTTGCATAGTTGTTACCATGTACCACATTTCAGTCAGCTCGGATGAAATTTGCTCCTCTAGGAGGCTCCATGGAGAGGTCGGTTTATATGGGGGATAGCCCAAAAGTGATCCCATACGGTTCATTTGCAATACCGTCCGTTTTTTGATCTTTTACATTGATTTAGAAGTAGTGTATTGGAAGTAGAGGCGTGCATGTCACACGAAGTTGTTGTGACTCAAGAAAATGTTCGTGATTCACGCTGATCTCGTGCGTGAGTCACGAACATAATTTCTTCGTGAGTGTGCGTGAGTAACGAAAATTTCATTTCTTTAGGAAAAATTCTCAAAATTTTATTTCTATAGAAATTTTGTCAAAATTTTATTTCTATGGAAAATTTGGTTAAATTTTTTTCTATGAAAAATGTGGTCAAAATTTTATTTTTGTAGAAAAATTTCCCAAAACTTTATTTCCAAAGAAAATGTTCTCAAAATTAATTTCTATAAAAAAAAATTGTTAACATTTTATTTCTATAGAGAATTTTCTAAAAATTTTATTTCTATAAAAATTTTTGTCAAAATTTTATTCCTACACCCTCAAAAAAACATCGCTTCTCTAACATATGTTCCAAACATATTTTGCAGGAAGCACATATATTATTGGATACTGCCGAAACATTAATATGTTTGTTTTATGGGAACATATTATATGTTTGGAAGCATTGTGAGCCCAAAAATATATACTTGGAAGAATTTTCCCAAAAGAAGATTGTGCTCAATCCCTCACATAATTTTCACTTCCACGAAATTTTTTAGTTCTTGGCACGTTTTTTTGTAATGCAATTAATGTTGAAGAAATTATTCAATTTTATACATTTTTAAAATTTTACGTTTCACCTAGACGGAGAATCGAACCGAGGACCATACATTTTGTAAGCCAACACACTATCCACTAGGCTACGTAGCTGTTATAGTCACCAGTAGATAATTATCGTTATAAGTTACATTTATATAGCATAGTTTACAGCGCAAAAGAACTCATGCAAACATAACATTATTTAACAGAAATATACATTTGTTGGCCACATGGAGCAGTGGTTAGCATGTCTGCCCTGCATGCTTTTTTTTATACCCTCCACCATTGGGGGTATATTAACTTTGTCATTCCGTTTGTAACACATACCCATAAAGTATATATATTCTGGATCGTGGTGAAATTCTGAGTCGATCCAAGCATGTCCGTCCGTCCGTCCGTCCGTCTGTTGAAATCACGCTAACTTCCGAACGAAACAAGCTATCGACTTGAGACTTGGCACAAGTAGTTGTTATCGATGTAGGTCGGATGGTATTGAAAATGGGTCATATCGGTCCACTTTTACGTATAGCCCCCATATAAAGGGACCCTTTGGCATGTGGAGCCTCTTGGTACATGGTGTTGATATATGGTCTCTAACAACCATGCAAAAATTGGTCCATATCGGTCCTTAATTATATATAGCCCCCATATAAACCGATCCCCAGATTTGGCTTGTGGAGCCTCTAAGAGAAGCATATTTCATCCAATCCGGCTGAAATTTGGTACATGGTGTTGGTATATGGTCTCTAACAATCATGCAAAAATTGGTCGACATCGGTTCATAATTATATATAGCCCCCATATAAACCGATTCCCAGATTTGGCTTGCGGAGCCTCAAAGAGAAGCAAATTTCATCCGATCCGGCTGAAATTTGGTACATGGTATTGGTATATGGTCTCTAGCAACCGTGCAGAAATTGGTCCATATCGGTCCATAATTATATATAGACCCTATATAAAACGTTCTCCAGATTTGACCTCCGGAGCCTCTTGGAGGAGCAAAATTCATCCGATCCGGTTCAAATTAGGAACGTGGTGTTAGTATATGGTCGCTAAAAATTTTATTCGGTTCATAATAAAATTTTCATCATTGTCAAAATTTTATTTCTATAGAAAATTTTGTTCAAATTTTATTCGGTTCATAATCATGGTTGCCACTCGAGTCAAAAATAATCTACCAAGGTTTTATTTCTATAGAAAATTTTGTCAAAAGTTTATTTCTATGGAAAATTTTGTTAAAATTTTATTTCTGTAGACATTTTTGTCAAAATTTTCTTTCTATAGAAAATTTTGTGAAAATTTTTATTTCTATAGAAAATTTTGTGAAAATTTTATTTCTATAGAAAATTTTGTTAAAATTTTATTTCTGTAGAAAATTTTGTCAAAATTTTATGTCTACTTTGTCAAACTGAATTATATACGTATTGGATCGATCTTTTTGATTTAATATATACCACGTATGGACTTACATACAATTTAGAAGATAGTGTTAGGAAGTTTTAAGATACCTTGCCATCGGCAAGCGTTACCACAACTTAAGTCATTCGATTGTGGGTGGCAGTATTTAGAAGAAGTTTCTACGCAATCCATGATGGAGGGTACATAAACTTCGGCCTGGCCGATCTTACGGCCGTATATACTTTTTTTTTTTTTAATTTCCACATTTATATTTATACTACTCGTATATTAAATTTTTATAATGAATCTTCGAAATGTGGGTTATTTAAGATTTACAGTCAGAATCAGTGCGTGATATAAACGAAATGGACTGAGCTTTTGGATACAATATATTTTTTTTTTGCAAAAATAACAATTTTGTAACAAAAAACTGTTTTTGGTATAAAAGTTTGAAATTTTGGAAGGTATTCAAAAATTCTAACAAAATAAGAACGCGGAGTCGAGTATAAACATACATAAACAATTTTATAATATACACATAAATTTATTTAGGCGTGAAAAGTTTTTTACTAGCATTTAACACCATTTAAATGCATTGAAAACTTATGTTTTGTACTTAGTTTCATTTTTACCTTTAAGGCCGGTATTAAGTTGGCATTTTCGCTCTAAAATTGCCTTTTAATTTACTTTAATAATTTATTTTAAAGAAAATAAACTTTTTCAATTGTTTTAGCTGCAAAACTCGAACTTAATGCCCGCTTTTATATTTGAAGGTGTCCGTCCACTCCTCTTGGACTACTTATTAATAAAGGGGAACTAAACTTTGTTTTTATACATTTTGCTGTTTAATTTTTCACTATTTCCTCCTTTTTTCATTTTACTGTCCCAACTCTAAAAAAGTGTAGTGCCCTTTCGTTATTTTTATGTAGATCCCTTTTGTAATTTTTGTATATTTTCCACCGTTTTTTTTATTTCCTTTGCCTGAATATTTTAACTTACCCCTCGTACGTTCCGATTTCTTTTAACGAACCAAGAAAAAATTGTGCCCATAATGCCAAAGTGATAAACAAAACACATGTCCACATATACATAAAATGCTGCTCTCAAGGCGAAAACACATGCTTGGCTCCGAATGTCTATTCTCTTTACTCCGAATACTCATTCTAATATTCAAATTAACAAATATTTAGACTTAAGCATATACAATCTTTGGCCTCATCATAAAACAGTTTTCCGAAACAACATACAAGCGGTTTCACAGAAATTGCTCTCTTTTGATTATCTCGCTGTGTTATATCGATATGTTTTGTCAACCCTCTCCCTCTGTCGCTCTCTGAATGAAATATCACAACATATATATGTTAAGCCGAAATTTGTAAATTTATATATGTTTACATTTACATATATTATTTTTATGAAACATTCATGCCCCAAACATAACATATATTCTAACATATTAACATATGTGTCCCAAGCATTTAGTGTTAGTTTAGGAACATTACATGTTTGCTCTTAAATATATTGTGTTTAAAAATTGTGCCCGAAACACATTTTGTTTATATCGGAACATATGAAAAACATATTTTTCTAACAGTGTAGTTTTTCTAAAAATTTTATTTTTATATAAAATTTTCTCAACATTTTTTGTATATAGAAGTTTTTCACAAAATTTTATTTCTATAAGACATTTTCTCAAAATTTTATTTCTATAAGAAATTTTCTCAAATTTTATTTCCATAAAAAAAATTCTCAAAATTTTATTTCTATCTTAATTTTTCTTAAGATTTTATTTCTATAGTAAATTTTGTCAACATTTCATTTCTATAGAAAATTTTGTCAACATTTTATCTCTATAGAAACGTTTTATTTTTTTAAAAATGTGAAGTACCTCCTAGTTGCAGAGGAATATTTTGCAAAATCTACCAAAACGTAACGAATTTACCAATCTACCAAACAGCAGAAAACTAAAACCTTTGGTAGAATTCTACCAATTGTGGCAACCGTGAAGGCATACCCAGCAAAAAAAGCGTCGCCAAAAATGTAATGAAAATGTTCTTTTTGGATCCGGAAGTGGTGCAAAATTGACACAGAAGCGATGAATTTAACATGGGCTTGTCATAGGACGGAAGTCCTCCATTTCAACAGACGTTGCACTGCATTTGCAACACTTCTTTAGGTGTGATCCGAATTCAATGTTTTGGATGCAAATTAAAAAATTCTGTGATATTTTTTCAAATAAATAATTTTCATAATTTTTTATAATTTTTTAATGGATTCTAACGCTTGTCGGAAATGTTTGACTTCAAATATTTTCTAAAATTCACAATTTTTTCAGATTGGATTTAGCATTTATTTCGACAAAATTTAAATGATTTGTACCATTTTATGAATTCTTAATCGGTTTTTAACGTATTTGAAACAAAGAAAGTTAAAATTACCCATTAAAAGTATGAAAAACAAGTTATAAAAAATTGAATTAAAATAACTTCCTGGGTAGTTAAAATAAAGAACATCATTGGGAGTGCATCTTCTGGAAGTGCTTTTAAAGTTGTGCCTTTGGAAGAACTTCCAAATTTTTTTGCTGGGATAACATTCAAACCAAGGCTTAACATTCAAAGTACTTCTCGAGATGTTCTTTATTAGTATGAATAAAAAAGTAGAGAATGCATGTTCAAATCTAATTTTTTCTAAAATATTGTTTTTATACCCACCACCATAGAATGGTGATGGGGGTATAATAAGTTTGTCATTCCGTGTATGACACATCGAAATATCGATTTCCGACTATATAAATTATGTATATTCTTGATCAGGGAGAAATTCTAAGACGATATAAGCATGTCCGTCTGTCTGTCTGTGGTAATCACGCTACAGCATTCAATAATGGCGCTATCGTCCTGAAATTTGGCACAGATTCGTTCTTTGTTTGCAGGCAGGTCAAGTTCGAAGATGGGCTATGTTTTCGTATAGTCGCAATATAGACCGATCTCCCGATTTTTATTCTTGGGCTTCTATAAACTGTATTTATTACCCGATTTGCCTGAAATTGGAAATCTAGAAGTATTTTGGGACCCCAAATATGTGTGCCGAAATTTAAATGTATCGGTCCATTTTTTGATATAACCCCTTATAGACGTATCTCTCGATTTTACTTCTTGGGCGTCTAGAGACTATATTTTCTAGCCGATTTGTTTAAAATTGAAAAGCAAGAGGTATTTTAAGATCACAAATAGGTGTGTCGCAAATGGTGGCTATTGGTTCATATTTTGGTATTTGGTATTTATCCAATTTGCCGGAAATTAGAAATATATACGTCTCTTAGGACCATAAAGAGGTGTGTCGAAAATGGTCCGTATCGGTCCATGTTTTGGTATAGCCCCTATATAGACTGATCTCCCGATTTTACTTCTTGGGTTTCTAGAATTCGTAGTTTTCAACCAAATCGACTGAAAGTGGAATTCTAGAGGTATTTGAGGAACATTAAGAGGTGGTCAATATTGGTCCATTTTTTCGTATAGCCTCTATATAGACCTGCCTCCCGAATTTATTTCTAGGAATTCTGGAATCCGGCTGACCACAAACAGGTCAGCCGGATCGAATGTTATTGGTCAATTTATAATTATGACCAGCGTTGCCAGAATTGTTTCACCAAAAACCGCTAGATTTGCCCAAAAAATAGCTAAAAAATGCTAAAAAATAGCTAGAAAAAAAGCTACATTTTTTTGTATCAAAAGTCACATTTTTGATTGAAATTTAACAAACTTAAAGGCTTTATTTCACTTACAATGCATATTATTTTCATTTTAATTTCACTTCTGTGAGACTGTAACAATATCTAAGGCATTTAGCTCTGTTTGCGTATTCGATACATTTTGATTACTATCACAAATTTTTTACTGGAAGTCCTTCGTTTTGTGGGAGCTACCTTCCCAACACCTCTATTTTATTTAGTTGTTATTTTAAAATATTAAATGATCTAAGCATGCTTTGGATTTGGTAAAAAAATGATTTGTCATTTTTTTAAATAAAATTTTAGTTTGGTTTTGAAATTGTGAAAAATTCGAAATACATTACTTTTATTTAAATTGTAGAAAATACCTATAGTTTACATTTCCCAGTAAAAACATTTTCCTTTTCTTCATGAGCTATCAAAGTGCTTTGAAAACGTGCTAACGCCAACTTAAATTTCCAAATTCAGAGTCGACTTCAAGTAGAAATTATTGTATATATACGTTTTTAAAATAAAGTGTTGAAAAACATCTTCTCTTTTTGAACGCTATTTTGGTTTGTGGTTAAGATGCAAAAACTCCTCGCATTTAAAGACTATTTCATTAATTCTTCCTTCTTTCATGAAAACATACCCATTTTTAAGTTGAATCACTTAATTATAAGGACAAAACCACTTTATCGTCTTTTGGACAAGGAAAACAGTTTATATAAAAGAAATTCACAAATGCTATTATAACCAAAATTCGCGTTCGTATTTTTTTCAGTGCACAAAGCTATTCACATCTACTATTTTAATTTAGTAATATCGTAATAACTTTAGAATATTATAATAACATAAAAAGGATAAACGAGTCAAATGATAATATTCCCAATAATTTACTGACAGTTTATCTAACAAATTTGTATGGTAATAGTAGATTTAAAGTTTACGATAACTTTTATGTATATACTGAAAAAACTTTACAACAATGTGTATTTGCTACAAAAATGCCCGCATAATGGCTGGGCTCATTATTAATGTTTCAACTGAGCTTTGAAATATGTGGAAACCCTTATACTTGCAGCAAGGCTTAGATAAAAACACCGATTTATCCATATTTCAATAGAAACATGTCGAAAATAAAACAAGTATATACGGCCGTAAGTTCGGCCAGGCCGAATCTTATGTACCCTCCACCATGGATTGCGTAGAAACTTCTAGGAAAGACTTTCATCCACAAATTTCAACTCACATGGTTGTTAAATATCATATACTATCACCACGTACAAAATTTCAACCAGATCGGATGAATTTTGCTTCTCCAAAAGGCACCGGAGGTCAAATGTTGGGATCGGTTTATATGGGTGCTATATATAATTATGGACTGATATGAACCAATTCCTGCATGGTTGTTGGATACCATATACTAACATCACGTACCAAATTTCAACCGAATCGGATGAATTTTGCTCTTCCAAGGTGCTCCGGAGGTCAAATCTGAGGATCGGTTTATATGGGGGCTATATATAATTATGGACCGATTTCGACCAATTTTTGCATGGGAGTTTGAGGCCATATATTAACAACACGTACCAAATTTGAACTGAATCAGATGAATTTTGGTCTTCCAAGAGGCTCCGGAGGTCAAATCTGGTGATCGGTTTATATGGGGGCTATATATAATTATGGACTGATGTGGACCAATTTTTGCGTGGTTGTTAGAGACCATATACTAACACCATGTACCAAATTTCAGCCGCATCATATGAAATTTGCTTCTCTTAGAGGCCTCGCAAGCCAAATCGGGGGATCGGTTTATATGGGGGCTATATATAATTATGGACCGATGTGAACCAATTTTTGCATGGTTGTTAGAGACCATATACTAACACCATGTACCAAATTTCAGCCGGATCGGATGAAATTTGCTTCTCTTAGAGGCCTCGCAAGCCAAATTTGGGGGTCCGTTTATATGGGGGCTATACGTAAAAGTGGACCGATATGGCCCATTTGCAGTACCATCCGACCTACATCAATAACAAATACTTGTGCCAAGTTTCAAGTCGATAGCTTGTTTCGTTCGGAAGTTAGCGTGATTTCAACAGACGGACGGACGGACGGACATGCTCAGATCGACTCAGAATTTCACCACGACCCAGAATATATATACTTTATGGGGTCTTAGAACAATATTTCGATGTGTTACAAACGGAATGACAAAGTTAATATACCCCCCATCCTATGGTGGAGGGTATAAAAAGCCAAAAATAGCTAAATGGGTCATGAAAAAAAGCCAGAAAAAAAGCTAAATGCATTTTTTTTCCCGCTAAACGTCTTCAAAAAAAGCCAAATCTAGCGGGAAAAAAGAAAGAAATGGAGAAATATTTTTCTTTTGTTGTAATATTTTTCTTTTGTAACTAACGTCTGATATGGTGGCTCATTTGCAATGTCCAATTGCATAATGCAATGAGAAGTTCTTGTATAAAATTAATTCAGGTTTATGAACTGTGACCTATTTTGAGAGCCACGGTGGTGGAATGGTTAGCATGCCCGCCTTGCATACACAAGGTCGTGGGTTCGATTCCTGCTTCGACCGAATACCAAAAAAATTTTCAGCGGTGGATTCCACCTCAATAATGCTGGTGACATTTCTGAGTGTTTCAAAGCTTCTCTAATTGGTTTCACTGAAATATGGAACGCCGTTCGGACTCGGCTATAAAAAGGAGGTCCCTTGGCATTGATCTTAACATGAAATCGGGCAGCACTCAGTGATATGAGAGAAGTTCACCACTGTGGTATCACAATGGAATAGTCTAAGCGGGCCTGAAACATAGGACTGCCACCTACCTAACCTAACTATGACCTATTTGGCTTTTTATAAGAGCCGCAACCACTGTACTGTATAAGATATACGATACAATATATCAGTACATTTTTTTGGATTTGGCCCTTAGGAAAATAAACTAATTCATATTTTACTCCTGAGTGGAGTGGACTAAACTTTTTCACAAAAATATTAAATATTAATTTAATGCACTTATGCGCGCCTGTCCTCAATTGTTGCCGATTAATTTCATATTCAACGCAATTCGAAGCTTTAACATTATTCGTATCTTCCCATGGCACTCACTCCATTGCCATTAATGCCAATTAAATTTTTCAGTGAAACTTCTTCATACATAATTAATGACAGAGTCATATAGCGATTTAAACAATTATCCTACTTCAGACAGCATTGTGTACGAGAATACATACGTACACTATATATAAATACGAATACAAAGCTAGTTCGACTCAAATTGTTAAAATGAAAATAATAACCACTTAAAGGGGACTTCATTATATTAACTGACAGCTTTAATAAAGTCTCAAGCTCATGACCTATAGACCATGTGCAGTTCTACGCACTCATCGCATGTACTGACAAAAATTATTATAGTTAAAACTTCCGAACTGCCAGAAATTGTACAATAAATGGCGACATATTAAAAATAATTTCTGCAGTACGAGGGATGGCTTTTATATTTCGGGATTAGAGAAGCGAAACAAAAATTAATCATCGTAAATCGGTTTATTGGTTTTATACCCTCCACAAACGGAATGACAAAGTATATTAACTTTTCGTTTGTAACACATCAAACTACTGATCTCAGACCCCGTATTATTTCCCAATGAAACATGCAAAGTTGGCATGTATTTATGTAGGTCAGATGGTTTTGCAAATTGCCATATCGAACCACATTTAGGTATAGCCTCCATATATTGGTATTTAATATGCCTTTTTATACCCTGCGCCATACTGTGGGACAAGGTATTATAAGTTAATGCATATGTCCACGTCTGTCTGTTTGTGAACACATTTTTGCGATCAAAGTCTAAATGTACCAATGCAGACATCATGTAACTGCAAATAATGCAGACATCATGTAACTGCAAATAAAAAAAAATACTAGTGAGTAAAGTAGAAAGTCGGGCGGGGCCGACTATATCATACCCTAAACCACCCCAACTGAATTAGTAAACATAACCATTTGTGGGGTATCATTGGTATATGTTTTGGAGAACATAAAGGGGGGTACATGTTTATGGGTGTCTTGTCACAATCTGAGCAGAAATGTCTAATATTAGGAGCTATAGTTTATTTTGCACCAAAAGAGTTAGTATGCCACTAATATTGAGTCCATTATTAAAAAAGAGGAAATCGGTCAATTAGTTGTGGGTAATAAATCCAAATTTCTGCAAATAGGGCAATAGACTTATGTAACAGCTACATGTAAATCTAAATACGATCAGCTAGTACATCAAAATTTGAAAGTTGAATAACATAGGTTAATAAAGAGGAGTATTATGGCCAAATTTAGAAAAATCGAGCGATGCATATATTGGACATATATCTAAATCTGAACCAATCTGTATAATATTTTGCAGGTATGATTGATACCACAGAAGATCACTTTGTGAAAAATTTGAGTACGATCAGAAAATAAATGAGGCCACTATGGTCAAAAATAAGATTATTAGGGGCACAATTTTCAAAAGCGATACATATGTTATATATGGGAGCTATATCTAAATTTGATACCTCTAACATACAGTTTGAGGTATCGAAGATTATATTTAGCCAACTTTGAGCACTATCGGTTGGTAAATAAGGGTTTTACGGCCAAATTTGGCAAAATCGGGCGATACATATATATGGGAGCTATATCTAAATCGGAACCGATTTCATTTATTTTTGACACATATTGCCAGTACCATAAACAAGTAAGATCGTTTAATAAATAAGGTTTTTATGGCCAAATTTGGGAAAATCGGGCGATACATATATTTGGGAGCTATATCTAAATCGGAACCGATTTCGTTGAAATTTTGCAGACTTAAAGGGTGATGAAAAAGTTTACTATGTGCAAAATTTGATGACGATCGGTTTGTAAAAAAGCGCAACGTGACTCCATTTGCCGAAATCGGGCGATACATATATATGGGAGCTATATCCAAATTTGATCCGATTTCTTCCAAATTCAAGCGTTCGCCTTGTGTCCAAAAACTCCCTGTACCAAATTTCATCTAAATCGGTTAATAATTGCGACCGGAATCCTGCGAACAAGAAATACATGGACGGACGGACGGACGGACACCAAGCGCTAGATCGACTCAGGAGGTGATTCTGAGTCGATCGGTATATATTTTATGGGGTCTAAAATCAATATTTCTGGTAGGCACATATTTTGGCAGATCTACCTAACCACTATGTGGTTTAGGGTATAATAAATCATACCATATATCAAAATGCAGAACAAACAAGCCGTAAGTTCGGCCAGGCCGAATCTTATGTACCCTTCACCATGGATTGCGTAGAAACATCTACGAAAGACTGTCATCCACAATTGAATTAATTGGGTTGTGGTATCATAAAACTTCTTAACATCGTTTTCTAAATTGTGAGTTAGACCATACGTGGTATATATTAGACAAAAGTCTACAAATAATTACGAATCGATATGGACATTTGCACGGTACGTAGAGAGTCACAATTGTAATATGGGGTCGCTGATATGGGCGCTATATACAATTATGAACCTGATATAGACCAATTTTTGTGTGATTGGGGATCTATTTATCTGAAGGCTATATATAACTATAGACCGATATGGTACATACTAGCACAATGTACCAAATTTCAACTGACTCGGATGAAATTTGCTCCTCCAAGTGGCTCCAAAACCAAATCTCGGGATCGGTTTATATGAGGGCTATATATGATTATGCACTGATATGGACCACTTTTAGCATGGTTGTTAAATATCATGTACTAAATTCACGTACCAAATTTCAACCGAATCGGATGAATTTTGCTCTTCCAAGGGGCTCCGGAGGTCAAATCTGTGGATCGGTTTATATGGGGGCTATATATAATTATGGACCGATTTCGACCAATTTTTGCATGGGTGTTTGAGGCCATATATTAACACCACATACCACATTTCAACCGAATCGGTTGAATTTTGCTCTTCCACTAGGCTCCGGAGGTCAAATCTGGGGATCGGTTTATATGGGGGCTATATATAATTATGGACCGATGTGGACCAATTTTTGCATGGTTGTTAGAGACCATATACTAACACCATGTACCAAATTTCAGGCGGAACGGATGAAATTTGCTTCTCTTAGAATTTCACCACGACCCAGAATATATATACTTTATGGGGTCTTAGAGCAATATTTCGATGTGTTACGAACGGAATGGCAAAGTTAATATACCCCCATCCTATGGTGGAGGGTATAAAAACAGGTAAATTTTTTTTTCAATTACACTTTCCTTTTTTGTGTTCACATAAAACCACATGCCACTTCTGAATAAATAAATTAACACAAAACACAGTAATTCCGTATTCTCCGTCCATTCCAAGAAACAATTAACACACGACTGACGCGCAAATTGAAAATCGTGTGTACGTGCTCAATGTTTTTATAAAATTATTTTCGCTGCAAAAACATTAAAAAATTAAATGGTGACGAAAACAGTATACATGGTCTTTAGGGCCATGTAATGGTTCTAGACATGTCTATACGTAACATATAAAAATACTTTTTTTTTCTGCAAAAAAGTAAAAAAATTGAATGGTCAGGAATATGATTTTCCCGACCATGTAATGGTCTCATATTCTATCATTTAAATAATAGAACATGTTTGCGGAATTTGAGAACCATTTAAATATTTATTGCCAACATATATTTTTCTCCGCTCGAAAATTATTTTGACAAAGACAAAATACATGGTTTTCGCGACAATTACATACTCTAAATAAGCATTAAATGGATGGGGCAATCATTTCCAAACATTTTTTTTCTGTGCGTGTACGAACTAACAATTTAGAGATCTACGTTAAGAAGTTTTAAGATGTCTTGCCAGTGACAAGTGTTACCACAATCCAAATATTTCGATTGATGATAACAGTCCTTAGTAGAACTTTCTACACATTCCATGGTGGAGGCTACTTAAGATTCGGCCTGGCCGAACTAACAGCCGTAAATACATATTAAAACTATTCCCCATTAAAATCTAGACACTTTTGCATGCGTTTGAATCAAGTGTTCAAGCACTTTTGCCCTTCTGATTGAGGTATCAGCATTCTGAAAGCATGAACCGCTTCTTCAGGTAGCGAGAACTAGTATAATATATCCGATGTATGAGAGCTACTATTGTTGTGGTGAAAAGTGATCCGTCTTCGGCGTTTTGGTTTTACTGAATTCTTGGCAGAAAACTGTCATGGTGGTTGTGTACCACTCCAGTTTTTCCGAAAAAACAGCCGATGATTTGCTTCGAAATGTGTCGTGTGCCAGCAAATTTTTTATTGAATTTGGCTTATCATAGAACAACCATATAGTCGACCCCTATTTACTTTCGGGCTCATCTGTCACGATGTCATAAACGTGTTTCTTATATTTGAAGCGTGTTTTTCAGACCAATCGACACGAGCTTTTTTTTAGCAATTAACAATTTGTGTAGAATCCAACGCGAACAATTTTTTTTTGACGGTCAAATGTTCATGCAATATTGTCCCAATCTCATGATAGGTCATATGACAATCTTGAAATATCAGTGGTAGTACAGCACAAATGGTTTCCGGAACACCAATAGAGTTTGGACGACCTTCAGGAAATTCGTTGTGGAGTGGGCTACCAACGTCGGTTGAATCCACCATATCATGGATAAAGACTGTCCTTGACGCAGCTTCATTGTCAAAAATTGAATTAAGTTCATTGGTGGACTGTTATTGAGTGAATTCACTAACATTTTCTCTGTGTACTATCATTGTACAAAATACAAAACCACAAATTCTATTCATATAAAGCTATTTCACATTAGGGCATCTATCGATCAATAACACTTTTAGACATGCAGTAGGATAAAGGAGAATTTTAAAATAAGTGACAGTAAAGCGTTGTTGATACTCGCCAGCGAGGTCATGTGAAATAAAACACTCTCGAAACGCATTTAGGTGGGGGATGAAATGACCAGCGTTTAGGCTTTAATTTTAGAGAGAATGGAGGGAAAAACACTTTTCAAGTTCTATAAATTCATATACTACTCATGACACATCTCTTTTATAAAGAACACAGGCATACAAACATACGACATTCAACAAATTCCTTCTGAGGGTTCACAACAACACACAATATTTTCACGTTCCAAGACGTCAAGTGTTCACTCAACCAAACATCCATCCATTCAGTCATTCATCCATCCAGCCATCTAGGACAACAACTACCCACTACATTATCCAGCTTGTCGTTCACTCTAGCGAATGGTTGGTGGTCTTTCATAAGTAATTGTCATTGACATTGTAATAAATGGCAATTCGTGCTCAGTAGCACTGGTGACCACTTAGGTTTTGCCTCAGCATAAAATGTCTATAGTAGTGAGCAAATATATAGCAATGGTCTACTAGACCAAAAGCTATGGAAAAAGGGTGCGGAACTTACGAGATTAGATTTCAAAATTAGGATGGTCTAATACACTTTATTTTTCGGCCAGGTCGAATTTTAATTACCCACCACACATTTTTATATCCTAAACCACATAGCGGTCATTATACCCTAAACCACATAGTGGTCAGGGTATAATAAGTGTGATCTGCCAAAAAATTTGCCTACCAGAAATATTAATTTTGGACCCCATAAAATATGTACCGATCGACTCAGAATCACCACCTGAGTCGATCTAGCGCTTCGTGTCCGTCCGTCTGTCCATGTATTTGTTCATCACAGGATTACGGTCGCAATTATTAACCGATTTTGATGAAATTTGGTATAGGTAATTTTTTGAGCACAGGGACGAACGCTATTCAATTTGGAAGAAATCGGATCAAATTTAGATATAACTCCCATATATATGTATCGCCCGATTTCGACAAATGGGGCCACGTCACAAAATAATCTTCTGCATCACCTTTTAAGTTTGTAAAACTTCATCTAAATCGGTTCAGATTTAGCTATAGCTCACATATATATGAATCGCCCGATTTTGCCAAATTTGGTCATAAAACCCTTATTTATCAACCGATCTTACTCAAAGTTGGCTAAATATAATCTTCTATAGCACTAACTATATGTGCAAAAAATCATCGAAATCGGTTCAGAGTTAGATATAGCTCCCATATATATGTACAGACCGATTTTCCCAAATTTACCCAGAGAACCCTTATTTATTAAACGATCTTACTCAAACTTGGCTGGATCCAGTCCTCTATAGTACTAAATATATGTGCAAAATTTCATCGAAATCGGGTCAGATGTAGATATAGCTCCCATATGTGTATCTCGCGATTTTAAAAAATTCGCCCCTAATAATCTTATGTTTGACCATACAGGCCTCATTTCTTAACTGATCTTACTCAAATCTTGCACAAAATAACCTTTTGTGGTATTAATCAAACCCGCAAAATATTATGCAAATTGGTTCAGATTTACATATAGCTTCCATATATATGCATCGCTCGATTTTCCCAAATTTTGCCATAGTACTCTTATTTATTAACCAATGTTACTCAAATTTCAAATTTTGATGTACTAGCCGATCGTATTTATACACTTGTAGCTCTTACATAAGAATATTGCTCGATTTTTACAAATTTGTATTTATTACCCACACTAATTTAACGATTTTCTCTTTTTTAATAATGGGCTCAATATTAGTGGCATACTAACTCCGTAGGCGCAATAACAACACAGCCAGTGTTGCTAGAAGTAGGGGAAATTCCCTATAAGTAGGGTTTTTTAATATTTAGCGTCTTGTAGGGACGTAGGGCCACAACGTAGAACATTTTCACTCAACACAATTTGTAATAATTTTTACATTTTGGTGGCTCTAGGGGAGGAAATTAGAAGCCGACAAGGCTTGATCTTTAACAATGTGTGGTAAACTTTATTCCTCTAGAGAATTTGGTCAACATTTTACTTCTATAGAACATTTTGTCAAAATTGTATTTCTATAGAAATTTTTTTCAAAATATTATTTCTATTTCCTCAAAATTTTATTTTTCTCAAAATTTGATTTCTGTGGAATTTTTTGTCAAAATTTTATTTCTATAGAATTTATTGTCAAAATTCTATTTCTATAGAAAAATTTCTCACAAAAATTTGTTTATAGAAATTTTTTCCAAAATTTTATTTTTATAGAGATTTAACAAAAAATATTACTAATTTGGGTAGAATTCTACCAACTGTGGCAACCGTGGTGGGAATACAAATTTATATTCTACGTTATATACGTTACATATTCATGTTTTAAGATAATAAAGTATTTAGAACCATTTTTATTTTGTAAATTTTTTTAAATTTAACGAAACATATAGTAGGGAAAATTGTTTGGGAATGTATGAGAAAGTAGGGAACTTTTTTTGGTTTTTGTAGGGTAAACCGAATATTTTCCCTGGCAACATTGACTATGAGCTATAATCAGATTGACACAAAGCACCCATAGACATGTACCCCTTAATTTTCTTAAATATGCAACTGCGGTTTATCTCCCAGACCTATATGTTACCCCACAAATGCTTATGATTACTAATTCTGTAATGGTGGTTTAGGGTATGATATAGTCGGCCCCGCCCGACTTTCTACTTTACTTACTTGTAATATTCTAAAGTTATTACGATATTACTAAATTAAAATAGTAGATGTGAATAGCTTTGTGCACTGAAAAAATACGAACGCGAATTTTGGTTATAATAGCATTTGTGAATTTCTTTTATATAAACTGTTTTCCTTGTCCAAAGGACGATAAAGTCGTTTTGTCCTTATAATTAAGTGATTCAACTTAAAAATGGGTATGTTTTCATGAAAGAAGGAAGAATTAATGAAATAGTCTTTAAATGTGAGGAGTTTTTGCATCTTAACCACAAACCAAAATAGCGTTCAAAAAGAGAAGATGTTTTTCAACACTTTATTTTAAAAACGTATATATACAATAATTTCTACTTGAAGTAGAGTATGAATTTGGAAATTTAAGTTGGCGTTAGCACGTTTTCAAAGCACTTTGATAGCTCATGAAGAAAAGGAAAATGTTTCTACTGGGAAATGTAAACTATAGGTATTTTCTACAATTTAAATAAAAGTAATGTATTTCGAATTTTTCACAATTTCAAAACCAAACTAAAATTTTATTTAAAAAAACGACAAATCATTTTTTTACCAAATCCATTTTTACCATTCCAAAATTTTATTTCTGTAGAGATTTAACAAAAAAAAAATACTATGTTTTTTCATTTGAAAAACAAAGATCGAAAAAGCACAAAAATCAAAAAAAAAAAATACTATTTTTGGTAGAATTCTACCAACTGTGGTAAGACAAATTTATTTTCTATGTTATATACGTTGCATTTTCATGTTTTAAGATAATAAAGTACTTAGAACCATTTTGTTTTGTAAAATTTGTTTACATTTAACGAAATATATTGTAGGGAAAACTGTTTGGGAATGTATGGGAAAGTAGGGAACTTTTTTTTGCCATTGTAGGGTAAACCGAACATTTTCCCTGGCAACACTGACTATGAGCTATAGTCAGATTGAGACAAAGCCCGTTAATTTTTAGTTTATCCCCCAGACCTAACAGGTTGGCTGATAAGTCCCCGGTCTGACACATAGATGGCGTCGCTAGTATTAAATCCATATTATTTTTATATAGTACCAACCTTCAAATGATTCGTGTCAAAATTTGACGTCTGTAAGTCAATTAGTTTGTGAGATAGAGCGTCTTTTGTGAAGTTTAACTTTTGTTATTGTGAAAAAAATGGAAAAAAGAAATTTCGTGTTTTGATAAAATACTGTTTTCTGAAGGGAAAAAATACGGTGGAAGCAAAAACTTGGCTCGATAATGAGTTTCCGGACTCTGCCCCAGGGAAATCAACAATAATTGATTGGTATGCAAAATTCAAGCGTGGTGAAATGAGCACGGAGGACGGTGAACGCAGTGGGATCCCGAAAGAGGTGGTTACCGACGAAAACATCAAAAAAATCCACAAAATGATTTTGAATGACCGTAAAATGAAGTTGATCGAGATAGCAGAGGCCTTAAAGATATCAAAGGAACGTGTTGGTCATATCATTCATCAATATTTGGATATGCGGAAGCTCTGTGCAAAATGGGTGCCGCGAGAGCTCACATTTGACCAAAAACAAAAACGTGTTCATGGTTCTGAGCGGTGTTTGCAGCTGTTAACTCGTAGTACGCCCGAGTTTTTCCGTCGATATGTGACAATGGATGGAACATGGTTCCATCACTATACTCGTGAGTTCAATCGACAGTCGGCTGAGTGGACAGCGACCGGTGAACCGTCTCCGAAGCGTGGAAAGACCTAAAAATTCCGTTGGTGAAGTAATGGCCTCTGTTTTTTGGGATGCGCATGGAATAATTTTTATCGATTATCTTGAGAAGGGAAAAACCATCAACAGTTATTGGAGCCTTTGAAGGTCGAAATCGCGGCAAAACGGCCCCATATGAAGAAGAAAAAGGTGTTGTTCTACCAAGACAACGCACCGTGCCACAAGTCATTGAGAACGGTGGCAAAAATTCATGAATTTGGCTTCGAACTGCTTCCCCACCCACCGTATTCTCCAGATCTGGCCCCCAGCGACTTTTTCTTGTTCTCAGACCTCAAAAGGATGCTCGCAGGGAAAAAATTTGGCTGCAATGAAGAGGTGATCGCCGAAACTGAGGCCTATTTTGAGGCAAAACCGAATGGTATTAAAAATTTGGAAGGTCGTTATAATCGTTGTATCGCTCTTGAAAGGAACTATGTTGAATAATAAAAACGAATTTTGAAAAAAAATGTGTTTTTCTTTGGAGACTTATTAGCCAACCTGTTATATCAATGTTACCCCACAATTTGCTTATGAATACTAATTCAGTAAGGGTGGTTTAGGGTATGATATAGTCGGCCCCGCCCGACTTTCTACATTACTTACTTGTTTTCAGTGACAGTTAATTTTATAGTTTACAAGCTTACAAAAGCATTTTGATCTACTGCATTCAGAAATAAAATTATTCGTGATGAAATTCGAGAGTAATAGTGTGGATGCTTTACATTTGGCTGGAAAACAAACCTAAAGTACACACAAAAAATTTTTTTTCTGATTCAATCACGAAATTAATTGATCCAATTAATTTTTTAATTGAAATGTCTTCAATCACAGAAATGATAGTATCAATTAAAAAATTAATTGACAGTCAATTAAAAAATTAATTGATCCAATTAAAAATTTAATTGATACTATTAATTTGTGTGATTGATTTTTATTTCAATTAAAAAATTTGTAGATTCAATTAAATTTTTAATTGAATATTTTTTAAAACTCAATTAAAATTTTAATTGGAAAAGTTTTCCTGAAATTTTTTTCTGTGTAATTATGGTTTGAGCGCTCCGGCATTTAAATGTGAATAAATATTTTGCTTCTCGTACAATTGCTCGTTACCGCGATAGTGGTAGTATTGCATCGCGCCCAAAAAGTGGGCGAAAACAAGCGGTAACAGCATTTACCGCAGTTGTAGAAAACTAGCTTGTGAGCTTTATATATCACAAGAACCGATGCAACACGTATTGAAAAAGCAGCTTGGACTAAAGCCATTGACGTTCAAAAAATTGTAAGAGCTCACAAAACACAAAAGCACAAAACGACTTCATTGAAAAGTTTAACGACTTTTGGCCAAGGATAAAAACTTTTATTCTATTCTATTGTAAGGACATGAAATCTTTGGCCTTACGTCAATAGTTTTTTTCAGTGCGGTGAATATGCAGGAGTTAAATGGTGTGAAAAGGTTTCTTAAGAAAACGTCGGTAAGAGGATGGTCCCTTCACACCATTGTTTTTTACATGATTGACTGTATTCAAGTCATTGCACCACCCTTCACATTTTCTGTAAATTTCAAGAGTACACTGAAAAAAATATTTATGTGATATTAAAGATTACGCAACCTAAATTTTAGGATGCGAAATTTACAAAATATTAAGGACAAATTTTTTTAAAATAATGAAATTTTATTTTTCTTCAAGTTTGAAAATGGCGTGCAAAGACGAGGTCCACTACTCCGTGCAAATACCATAAAATCAGGTACCCTAATTAATGTCATAACATTTTTCAAGGGGGAAATCCCTCTCACGACATGATCATCCTCTACGTTCTCTGAAAAATTCCTCGATCACATATCGAAAAATAAAGACTAAAAAATTTGGGAATTTTTCTTCAAGTTTGAAAATGGCGTGCAAAGCCGAGGTCCACTACTCCGTGCAAATATCATAAAATCAGGTACCCTAATTAATGTCATAACCTCTTTCAAGGGGGAAATCCCCCTCACCACATGATCATCCTCTACGTTCTCTGAAAAATTCATGTAAATTGGTTCAAATCTTTTCGAGCTTACCCGGAACATACAAGTAAACAAACATAATTCGGATAGATGTACATAATCGGAATTCGATATTGTGATTGTTTACAAACGAAATGGCAAACATATAATAACGCTGTCCTATGGTGGTGGTTACAAAATATGTTTGGTTTGTCGTATAATATCTGCTATAAATTTTCGCCCTACTGTAGTTGTTCATTATATTCACTTAATCGAAATATGGTGTTTGACTCAGACTCACACACAAAGAGTGTCTGTTGCAAATACATCACTACAGTGGAGAGCCATAACCCAAGTTCATCTACGGTTTGTGGTTTGTTGATTGAACCATCGAAAGAACCCTTCTTAATCATCAATGACGTATTGGGTTTATTTGGCTAAATATGCCCTCGAGGCGCATTTGCCACCATACAAACACACCCAGATGCTTTGGTATTTGATCATTGAATAGGCATTTTCTGGAGGATGATTTTACTTTTTGTATTTTGGAGGCCTTAGTGAACTATTCTCCAGAAACAAAATCCCTGAAGTCTACTGGGGCATTTTGTTTTTGGTATTTATTATTATTATTAGGAAATTTGAATTAATTTTCATCAATTCTTTTTTGACACTTGCGTGCCGTCTTACGCTTATGAATGCTGTTGAATCCAAAAATTTCGGGTAGTTGTGGTGGTTCTTGAGTTTCTTGGTATTTGTCACCATTACTCTCATTTGTTGGGATTTATCGATGGGTTGCCTAGTTATGGGCATTAATAAACTGACAGGAATTTTACTAAAAATAATTTCTTACTAAAATTTTTTTGGATAAGTAAAGTTCCTATTCAATTCCTATTCAACCGTCGAACGGAACGGACGTGTTTTTTCAATAGCGGATAAACTCATAGTAATAGGTACCTACTACGAATTTCAAGTGTGGTGGGATATTAAGCCACCATGCAGCGAAATTCCAAGTCATCCACTGGGTTGCTAACTTCAGGGCCCAGTGGACGGGTATCGACTGGAGTTATAAATCTGGGCAGTGACCAAGAGTTAGGCCCAATTAGTCGACCTGTAGACGGGTCGACAGGTGGCGACACACTGACAAGTCGAACTTTTTCTAAGGTAACGACATCAAAAGGAGGTAATCCCTCACGAAAGAGATTCAAGGAACGCAGAAATGCTTTGTTTATCCTAAAGAAGTTAGGATCAGTCGACCCAAGCACGTTGTCGGCTAAACAAAGCGATTCCTTAAAATGGGCTCAAGGAATTCTTGAGACTGGAAAAAGGGAACGATCGCCGGATGAGCTGCCATCCTCCAAAAGGGATCAAAGATCGTTTGCCTCAGTTGCTAAAGATAGCCTTGTGATGGCTATCATTAATAAAGGAGCATTGGACGGTATGGTTCCAAAGCAAAAATGGGGGGAAATTGAGAATGCTCTATCTGTCGTCTACTCACAGGTACTGGAAAAGTTTCCCGGCCCAGATCCTCGACACCAAGAGGCTGGTTGGTATCAAGGACGATTTAAGCTAGTCGCATTTGAGGACCAGAGGTCTATAGAATGTTTTAAAGCTGCTCTGATACTAATTGGTGAAGTTTGGGAAGGAGCTGCTCTAGAGTTAGTCGAGAAGAAAGACATACCGGCTAGACCTAGAGCACATGCCTGGATACCTGCAAACCCTTCTGACCCTGAATCTATTTTAAATAGACTGAAACGATGCAATCCAGATCTTCCAACAGCTGATTGGAAGGTTGGCCGTTTGGATGAAGTGGATGGACCAAGACGGCATGCAGTGTTTATATTGAACACTCAGTCTTTGCCACATCTGGCAAAGTCCCAGGGCCGTGTATGTTATGGCTTTCATTATATCCAAATGAAGGTGTATAAAAACGATCAGCTAAAGGATTCAGAAATGGACAAGCCTCTGTCTGAATCAGAAGTAAGCGGATCCTCTTGCGAAGTCGAGGGAGATACCAAAGTTGAAGACATGGATAGATACCGTATGCGTGAGGAGGCTTCTATTGCCTCAGAACTCACCAAAGTCGAACCTATGGTTATTGAGAGAGTCACCGATATCTCTGAAGAGGACATTCTTGATGACTCGATCGAAGCGGCTGATGTGACGGTTGTTGAAAATCTCGATGGTCCTACGGATCCTCCAGATAAATCTTCATCATTGTAAGGCTGCATGTGCTGCCTTAAAAGTTCTCCTGATGAAAGGGGACATAGATATAGTTCTTATTCAAGAACCATATGTTTACAAAAACAAAATATGTGAATTAAGTACTCCGGGGTTCAAACTATTGCAGTATACTGGTAATGATGTAAATCGAGCCTGTATAATTGCTAAAAACGAGCTCAATTTGTTTCTGCTTCCCTCAATGTGCAATACAGACACTGTCGTTGCAAGTTTAGAAATAGCCAAATGCAAATATTGGGTATCTTCGGTCTACATGGGACATGACAGGGAGATGCCTCCATATGCCGTTAAGACCTTAGTGGAGGAGTCACTGAAAACAAAGGCGAAACTCATTATGGGATGCGATGCGAATGCACATCATAGTATATGGGGAAGTAGTGATACTAATGAAAGGGGAGAGTCGCTAATAGAGTTTATTTTGCGTACTAATCTGGTAGTTTGCAACAAGGGAGATGTCCCAACCTTTGTCACTAAAAACAGGCAAGAGGTTTTGAACATCACCTTGGCCTCGCAAGAACTAAATGAAATGATATCTGAGTGGCAGGTTTTAAGTGAACACAGCTTCTCAGATCATCGCTACATCAGTTTCAAATTTGATGTTCATATCACCAAGATCATATTTCCGCCAAATGTTAGGAAAGCTGACTGGAATAGGTATAGGGAATCGTTCAATATGATGATACCGGAAATAACAGAGACAAATATGAGAAATGTGCAAGATATCGAACACGCAGTGGAGCGGATTACTAAGGCCTTCAACATCTCACTGAAAGCTGCATGCCCTAGAGGAAAGCCAAGGGGGAAACATCGACCACCATGGTGGTCTACGGAATTAAGTAATATGAGGAAATCCTGCAGGAAGCTCTTTAACAAGGCAAAGTCCACCAGAGCCCCTGAGGACTGGGACGCTTACAAGAAGAATCTGAGAGGATACAAGCGAGAACTGAGAAAGGCTCAGCATAACTCTTGGAATGCTTACTGCAGCAGTATTGAGAATACGTCCGAGGCTTCCAGACTACGGAAGGTTCTAGCATCCACCAACTCCGCTCCAGGTTTCATTAAAACATCGGAGGGCAATTGGACAACGTCCAGTAAGGAGACGCTGGAGGTACTATTGGACACACATTTTCCTGGAAATCAGACGGTTGAACCATGTACTGGCGGTGCCACAGTTGCTCAGCGGTCGTTTCCTGTCGAGGAAATTGTATCGGAAACTAGAATAAGATGGGCGCTAAATAGCTTTGGACCATTCAAATCCCCTGGACCTGATGGAATTACTCCGGCGGAGTTACAAGCTGTAACTGACAAAATTATCCCCTGGTTGTCGGTGATATATAAAGGATGTATCAACTTATCATATATCCCAGGAAAGTGGAGGGAAACAAAAGTCGTTTTCATACCTAAAGCGGGAAAAGCCTCTCACTCGAGGGCGAAGGATTTCCGACCAATCAGCTTATCCTCATTCCTACTTAAGACTCTGGAGAGGATGATAGATATTTATCTTAGAACTAGCATCGATTCAAGTTTGTTCTCGAAACGACAGCATGCATACTCGAAGGGCAGGTCTACTGAGACCGCACTACATGAACTAGTCAGCTTTATTGAAAGCTCACTATCTGTCAAAGAATACACAATCGTGGCGTTTCTAGACATCGAAGGGGCGTTCAATAATGTCCATCCGAGCTCGATATTAAATGGACTGACAACTCTGAATGTTGATCCATGTATACTCAGGCTGTTAGACGAACTGCTAATGAAGAGACGTATTTCAGCCACACTAGGACAAGCAAACATACAAAGGTATGTGAACAGAGGCACTCCCCAAGGAGGAGTTCTATCACCTCTTCTTTGGAATGTTGCTATAAATAGCCTTCTGGTTACTCTAGAAAAAGAAAGGATAAAAGTGGTGGCATACGCAGATGATGTGGCTCTGGCAGTCAGGGGAAAATTCCCATCCACAATCAGAGATATTATTCAGAGGGCCCTCCGGATGACTGAGAAATGGGCGAAAGACAATGGTCTTGGGGTAAATCCTGCAAAGACAGAATTAGTCATGTACTGCAACGATCGCAAAACTCCCACGGTTAGGCCTATTTCCTTAGGGGGTATTGAAATTCCCTTTGGTGAATGTGCAAAATACCTTGGCGTTATTTTGGACAGGAAGCTGAACTTTAAGCTTAATATTGAAGAAAGGGCGAGAAAGGCAACTGTAGCTTTGTACTCGTGCAAAAAGGCAATAGGAAAAAAGTGGGGACTGAAACCAAAAATTGTGCATTGGCTATACACGGCAGTGGTTAGACCTATAATGCTATATGGTGTTGTAGTCTGGTGGCCGGCACTTCAGAAACCGACTTGTTTAGATAAAGTTCAGCGTATGGCGTGTTTGTGTATTTCAGGCGCATTCAGCAAGACAGGAACAAATTCCCTTAATGTCGTGCTGCATCTATTGCCTTTAGACATTTTGGCCAAACAGTCAGCTGCAACAACGGCTGTGCGGTTGCGCGAACTATCGCTGTGGTCGGAAAAAGGTTACGGTCACAGTTCTGTCCTCAAAACAATGCCAGATGTGCCTAACGTAGTGGATTACACTTTGGCGAGTCCACTTTTCGACAAAAAGTTTGAGACTCTAATCCCCAACAGTGAGGCGTGGTGCACACAGACCCCGGGGAATAAAGAATATATAGATTTCTACACTGATGGCTCCAAATTGGATGGACAAGTGGGGTTCGGAGTATATTCTAATGATCTGGAACTTCGAATAGCGAAAAGATTACCTAATCACTGTAGTGTTTTTCAGGCTGAAATATTAGCAATAAGAGAGGTGGCGAATTGGCTGAGAAGTAATGTTCCAAAAAATGTGGGCATTAATATATACTCAGACAGTCAACCTGCAATAAAATCCTTGGACTCTGTGTTCCTCAACTCGAAAACGGCCATCGACTGCCGCAAATCTCTCAATGAGATGGCTGAGCAGTACAATATTCACCTAATATGGGTGCCTGGCCATAGGAACATACCGGGGAACTGCGAAGCGGATGAGTTGGCAAGGCTAGGGACTACCTTACATATTCCAGGGGAACTAGAATTTGTTGGTATGCCCCTAGCTACCTGCAAGCTCATGCTGCGTGAGAAGGCTGTTATGATGGCAAATGTTCGATGGGAGAATTGCAAGGGTTGTAACGTCACCAAGCAAATATGGCCCCATTTCAACTTAAACCGCACACTAGATATGCTAATGTTCTCGAGACGTCAGATATCACTCCTGATATCTGCTATAACGGGTCGCTGCCTGATAGGCGATTTTGCAAAAACTATTGGCGCGAAGTATAATGACTATTGTATGAGCTGTCATGATGCGGAGGAAAAAGAATCAATTAAACACCTCTTGTGTGAGTGTCCTGCATTTTGTGTAAAGCGCAAGCAACTTTTAGGAGCATATAGCTTCAGATTACTGGCGGATCTGGAAAACGTTAACTTAAGCAGTCTGCTACTATTTTTGGAACAATCTGGTTGGTTCAACAAAGAAAAATAATCAAGAAGGTTCAGCGGTTAAAACTAGAAGTGCCCATATGTAATAGGTACTTTTAGTTAATGTGGTATCACAATGGACTGAATAGTCTAAGTGAGCCTGAATCTTAATCGGGCTGCCACTTTAACCTAACCTAACCTAAAGTGGATTAAATGGGAATTAATAGTTTGATATTTTCTGGTATCCCACTTTTGGGATATACACGGAGAAAAATGTTTAAGCAGGTGTTAATATGTGTTACTTATTTTTATACCCACCGCCATAGACTAGTGATGGGGATATAGCAAGTTTGACATTCCGTTTGTAACTCACTATATAATCTTATCTTTTGTCTACAGTCAGGTCAATTTCGATGTTTTGATATAGCCCCCACACAAGCCGACTTCCGATTTGGGGTATAGAGCGTCTAGACACCACAATTTTATACCTGTACAGAAAATGGTATGAATCGGTCGGATTGATTTGGTATAGCCACCATATAGACCAATCTCCTGATTTGACTTCTGAAGCGTCTAGAAGTACCAATTTCAATCCGCTTTGTGTGAAATTCAAAATATAGAACTATTGTCGGTTCATTAATGAGTGTACCGAATATGATGTGTATCAGAGAACGGCTGCGATCTACCGCAACCGACCAGTGTATTTATTAAACACCAATATTTGCAATCATAAAACACCAATTGGTAAAAAAAAAATTCAACCACCAATATCCAATGCAACCGACGACTGTCGGTGTTTGTGAGCATGAGTGTTGGCAGTGAAGCCAATTTGGTGCTTTTAGCACCAAATTTAGTGCTTTTTGATTTCCAAAAAGCACCAAATTGCCTTTTTAGTGCCTTTTAATCAATATTGGTATTTTGGGTATTGTTTAGAAATGTCAAGGGGCGAGTGACGAATTTCTGAACATGATAAAGGTGTCATTTAAACGTTTGTATTAAATTCAGAAAGCACTCATAACTGAAATAAAATAGACTCCCTGCAAATATTAATATTTCCAAATTTAATGTCGAAAAAAATTTAAGTTCGGCCGGGCCGAAGCTTATGTACCCTCCATCATGGATTGCGTAGAAACTTCATCTAAACCCTGCCAACCACAATCGAATTACTTAAGTTGCGGTAACGCTTGCCGATGGCAAGGTATCTTAAACACCATCTTCTAAATTGTATGTAAGTCCATACGTGGTATATATTAAATCAAACAAGTATATACGGCCGTAAGTTCGGCCAGGCCGAATCTTATGTACCCTCCACCATGGATTGCGTAGGAACTTCTACTAAAGGCTGTCATCCACAATCGAATTACTTGGGTTGCGATAACACTTGCCGATGGCAAGGTATCGTAAAACTTTTTAACACTGTCTTCTAAATTGTAAGTTAGTCCATAAGGGGTATATATTAAACAAAAAAAGGCCGTTTAAATACGTATATAATTCTGTTTGACAAAATTTTCTATAGAAATAAAATTTTGACAAAATTTTCTATAGAAATAAAAACTTGACAAAATTTTCTATAGAAATAAAATGTTGACAAAATTTTCTATGGAAGTAAAATGTTGACAAAATTTTCTATAGAAATAAAATGTTGACAAAATTTTCTATAGAAATTATATGTTGACAAAATTTTCTATAGTAATTATATGTTAACAAAATGTTCTATAGAAATAAAATGTTGACAAAATTGTCTATAGAAATAAAATGTTGACAAAATTTTCTACAGAAATAAATTTAGTGCTTTTTGATTTCCAAAAAGCACCAAATTGCCTTTTTAGTGCCTTTTAATCAATATTGGTATTTTGGGTATTGTTTAGAAATGTCAAGGGGCGAGTGACGAATTTCTGAACATGATAAAGGTGTCATTTAAACGTTTGTATTAAATTCAGAAAGCACTCATAACTGAAATAAAATAGACTCCCTGCAAATATTAATATTTCCAAATTTAATGTCGAAAAAAATTTAAGTTCGGCCGGGCCGAAGCTTATGTACCCTCCATCATGGATTGCGTAGAAACTTCATCTAAACCCTGCCAACCACAATCGAATTACTTAAGTTGCGGTAACGCTTGCCGATGGCAAGGTATCTTAAACACCATCTTCTAAATTGTATGTAAGTCCATACGTGGTATATATTAAATCAAACAAGTATATACGGCCGTAAGTTCGGCCAGGCCGAATCTTATGTACCCTCCACCATGGATTGCGTAGGAACTTCTACTAAAGGCTGTCATCCACAATCGAATTACTTGGGTTGCGATAACACTTGCCGATGGCAAGGTATCGTAAAACTTTTTAACACTGTCTTCTAAATTGTAAGTTAGTCCATAAGGGGTATATATTAAACAAAAAAAGGCCGTTTAAATACGTATATAATTCTGTTTGACAAAATTTTCTATAGAAATAAAATTTTGACAAAATTTTCTATAGAAATAAAAACTTGACAAAATTTTCTATAGAAATAAAATGTTGACAAAATTTTCTATGGAAGTAAAATGTTGACAAAATTTTCTATAGAAATAAAATGTTGACAAAATTTTCTATAGAAATTATATGTTGACAAAATTTTCTATAGTAATTATATGTTAACAAAATGTTCTATAGAAATAAAATGTTGACAAAATTGTCTATAGAAATACAATGTTGACAAAATTTTCTACAGAAATAAATTTAGTGCTTTTTGATTTCCAAAAAGCACCAAATTGCCTTTTTAGTGCCTTTTAATCAATATTGGTATTTTGGGTATTGTTTAGAAATGTCAAGGGGCGAGTGACGAATTTCTGAACATGATAAAGGTGTCATTTAAACGTTTGTATTAAATTCAGAAAGCACTCATAACTGAAATAAAATAGACTCCCTGCAAATATTAATATTTCCAAATTTAATGTCGAAAAAAATTTAAGTTCGGCCGGGCCGAAGCTTATGTACCCTCCATCATGGATTGCGTAGAAACTTCATCTAAACCCTGCCAACCACAATCGAATTACTTAAGTTGCGGTAACGCTTGCCGATGGCAAGGTATCTTAAACACCATCTTCTAAATTGTATGTAAGTCCATACGTGGTATATATTAAATCAAACAAGTATATACGGCCGTAAGTTCGGCCAGGCCGAATCTTATGTACCCTCCACCATGGATTGCGTAGGAACTTCTACTAAAGGCTGTCATCCACAATCGAATTACTTGGGTTGCGATAACACTTGCCGATGGCAAGGTATCGTAAAACTTTTTAACACTGTCTTCTAAATTGTAAGTTAGTCCATAAGGGGTATATATTAAACAAAAAAAGGCCGTTTAAATACGTATATAATTCTGTTTGACAAAATTTTCTATAGAAATAAAATTTTGACAAAATTTTCTATAGAAATAAAAACTTGACAAAATTTTCTATAGAAATAAAATGTTGACAAAATTTTCTATGGAAGTAAAATGTTGACAAAATTTTCTATAGAAATAAAATGTTGACAAAATTTTCTATAGAAATTATATGTTGACAAAATTTTCTATAGTAATTATATGTTAACAAAATGTTCTATAGAAATAAAATGTTGACAAAATTGTCTATAGAAATAAAATGTTGACAAAATTTTCTACAGAAATAAATTTAGTGCTTTTTGATTTCCAAAAAGCACCAAATTGCCTTTTTAGTGCCTTTTAATCAATATTGGTATTTTGGGTATTGTTTAGAAATGTCAAGGGGCGAGTGACGAATTTCTGAACATGATAAAGGTGTCATTTAAACGTTTGTATTAAATTCAGAAAGCACTCATAACTGAAATAAAATAGACTCCCTGCAAATATTAATATTTCCAAATTTAATGTCGAAAAAAATTTAAGTTCGGCCGGGCCGAAGCTTATGTACCCTCCATCATGGATTGCGTAGAAACTTCATCTAAACCCTGCCAACCACAATCGAATTACCTAAGTTGCGGTAACGCTTGCCGATGGCAAGGTATCTTAAACACCATCTTCTAAATTGTATGTAAGTCCATACGTGGTATATATTAAATCAAACAAGTATATACGGCCGTAAGTTCGGCCAGGCCGAATCTTATGTACCCTCCACCATGGATTGCGTAGGAACTTCTACTAAAGGCTGTCATCCACAATCGAATTACTTGGGTTGCGATAACACTTGCCGATGGCAAGGTATCGTAAAACTTTTTAACACTGTCTTCTAAATTGTAAGTTAGTCCATAAGGGGTATATATTAAACAAAAAAAGGCCGTTTAAATACGTATATAATTCTGTTTGACAAAATTTTCTATAGAAATAAAATTTTGACAAAATTTTCTATAGAAATAAAAACTTGACAAAATTTTCTATAGAAATAAAATGTTGACAAAATTTTCTATGGAAGTAAAATGTTGACAAAATTTTCTATAGAAATAAAATGTTGACAAAATTTTCTATAGAAATTATATGTTGACAAAATTTTCTATAGTAATTATATGTTAACAAAATGTTCTATAGAAATAAAATGTTGACAAAATTGTCTATAGAAATAAAATGTTGACAAAATTTTCTACAGAAATAAATTTAGTGCTTTTTGATTTCCAAAAAGCACCAAATTGCCTTTTTAGTGCCTTTTAATCAATATTGGTATTTTGGGTATTGTTTAGAAATGTCAAGGGGCGAGTGACGAATTTCTGAACATGATAAAGGTGTCATTTAAACGTTTGTATTAAATTCAGAAAGCACTCATAACTGAAATAAAATAGACTCCCTGCAAATATTAATATTTCCAAATTTAATGTCGAAAAAAATTTAAGTTCGGCCGGGCCGAAGCTTATGTACCCTCCATCATGGATTGCGTAGAAACTTCATCTAAACCCTGCCAACCACAATCGAATTACTTAAGTTGCGGTAACGCTTGCCGATGGCAAGGTATCTTAAACACCATCTTCTAAATTGTATGTAAGTCCATACGTGGTATATATTAAATCAAACAAGTATATACGGCCGTAAGTTCGGCCAGGCCGAATCTTATGTACCCTCCACCATGGATTGCGTAGGAACTTCTACTAAAGGCTGTCATCCACAATCGAATTACTTGGGTTGCGATAACACTTGCCGATGGCAAGGTATCGTAAAACTTTTTAACACTGTCTTCTAAATTGTAAGTTAGTCCATAAGGGGTATATATTAAACAAAAAAAGGCCGTTTAAATACGTATATAATTCTGTTTGACAAAATTTTCTATAGAAATAAAATTTTGACAAAATTTTCTATAGAAATAAAAACTTGACAAAATTTTCTATAGAAATAAAATGTTGACAAAATTTTCTATGGAAGTAAAATGTTGACAAAATTTTCTATAGAAATAAAATGTTGACAAAATTTTCTATAGAAATTATATGTTGACAAAATTTTCTATAGTAATTATATGTTAACAAAATGTTCTATAGAAATAAAATGTTGACAAAATTGTCTATAGAAATAAAATGTTGACAAAATTTTCTACAGAAATAAATTTTTTACAAAATTTTCCATAGAAATAAAATTTTGACAAAATTTTCTATGGAAATAAAATGTTGACAAACATTGCTATAGAAATAAACTTTTTACAAAACTTTCTATAGAAATGAAATTTGACAAAACTTTCTATAGTAATAAAATTTGACAATTTTTACATGGCTGTTAGAGGCCATATACTAACGAAATGTACCAAATTTCAACCGCATCGGATGACTTTTGCTCCTCCAAGAGGCTCCGGAGGTCAAATCTGGGGATCGGTTTATATGGGAGCTATATATAATTATGGGCCGATATGGACCAATTTTTGCATGGTTGTTAGAGACCATATACTAACACCACGTACTAAATTTCAATTGGATCGGATGAATTTTGCTCATCCAAGAGGCTCCAGAGTTCAAATCTGGGGATCGGTTTATATGGGAGCTATATATAATTATGGACCGATATGGACCAATTTTTGCATGCTTGTTAGAGACCGTATACTAACATCAGGTACCCAATTTCAAATGGATCGGATGAATTTCGCCCCTCCAAGAGGCTCCGGAGGTCAAATCTGGGGATCGGTTTATATGGGAGCTATATATAATTATGGACCGATATGGACCAGTTTTTGCATGGTTGTTAGAGATCATATACTAACACCACGTACCAAATTTCAATCGGGTAGGATGAAGTTTGCTCCTCCAAGAGGCTCCGGAGGTCAAATCTGGGGATCGGTTTATATGGGAGCTATATATATTTATGGACCGATATGGACCAATTTTTGCATGGTTGTTAGAGACCGTATACTAACATCAGGTACCAAATTTTAACCGCATAGGAGGCTCCGGCTCCGGAGGTCAAATCTGGGGATCGGTTTATATGGGGGCTATATATAATTATGGACCGATATGGACCAATTTTTGCATGCTTGTTAGAGACCGTATACTAACATCAGGTACCCAATTTCAAACGGATCGGATGAATCTTGCCCCTCCAAGAGGCTCCGGAGGTCAAATCTGGGGATCGGTTTATATGGGAGCTATATATATTTATGGACCGATATGGACCAATTTTTGCATGGTTGTTAGAGACCGTATACTAACATCAGGTACCAAATTTCAACCGGATCGGATGAATTTTGCCCCTCCAAGAGGCTCCGGAGGTCAAATCTGGGGATCAGTTTATATGGGGGCTATAAATAATTATGGACCGATATGGACCAATTTTTGCATGGTTGTTAGAGACCGTATACTTAGACCACGTACCAAATTTCAACCGGATCGGATGAATTTTGCTGCTCCGGAAGGCTTTGCAAGCCAAATTTGGGGATCGGTTTATATGGGGGCTATACGTAAACGTGGGCCGATATGGCCCATTTTCAATACCGTCCGACCTACATCAATAACAACTACTTGTGCCAAGTTTCAAGTCGATAGCTAGTTTCGTTCGGAAGTTAGCGTGATTTCCACAGACGGACGGACAGCCGGACAGACGGACAGACGGACGGACGGACGGACATGCTTAGATCGACTCAGAATTTCACCACGACCCAGAATATATATACTTTATGGGGTCTTAGAGCAGTATTTCGATGTGTTACAAACGGAATGACAAAGTTAATATACCCCCATCCTATGGTGGAGGGTATAAAAAGATCGATCCAATACGAATATAATTCAGTTTGACAAAGTAGACATAAAATTTTGACAAAATTTTCTATAGAAATAAAATTTTGGTAGATTATTTTTGGATCTAGTGGCAACCATGATTATGATCCGATATGGACCAATATTTGTGTTATTGGACCAATTTTGGTATGGTTGTTAGCGACTGGATCGGATGAATTTTGCTCATCCAAGAGGCTCCGGAGGTCAAATCTGGAGAATGTTTTATATGGGGGCTATATATAATTATGGACCGATATGGACCCATTCTGGCACGGTTGTTAAAGATCATATACTAACACCATGTTCCAAATTACAACCGGATTGGACGAAATTTGCTTCTCTTGGAGGCTTCGCAAGCCAAATCTGGGGATC